>NC_042966.1:36613203-36690703 GCF_901001165.1 Salmo trutta | reverse complement strand
CTAACTAATGAGAACTAATCTACTAACTAATGACAACTAATCAGCTAACTAATGAGAACTAATCTACTAATTAATGAGAACTAATGAGAACTAATCTACATACTAATGAGAACTAATCTACTAACTAATGATAACTAATCGGCTAACTAATGACAACTAATCTACTAATTAATGAGAACTAATAACTAACTAATGAGAACTAATCTACTAACTAATGAGAACTAATAACTAATGAGAACTAATCTACTAACTAATGAAAAATAATCTACTAACTAATGAGAACTAATCTACTAACTAATGAGAAATAATCTACTAACTAATGAGAACTAATCTACTAACTAATGACAACTAATCGGCTAACTAATGACAACTAATCTACTAATTAATGAGAACTAATAACTAATGAGAAATAATAACTAACTAATGAGACATAATCAAGTAACTAATGAGAACTAATAACTAACTAATGAGAAATAATCTAGTAACTAATGAGAACTAATCGACTAACTAATGACAACTAATCTACTAACTAATGACAACTAATCTACTAACTAATGACAACTAATAACTAATGAGAGCTAATCTACTAACTAATGACAAATAATCGGCTAACTAATGACAACTAATCGGCTAACTAATGACAACTAATCTACTAACTAATGAGAACTAATAACTAACTAATGAGAACTAATCTACTAACTAATGAGAACTAATAACTAATGAGAACTAATCTACAAATTAATGAGAACTAATAACTAATGAGAACTACTAACTAATGACAACTAATCTACTAACTAATGAGAACTAATCTACTAACTAATGACAACTAATCAGCTAACTAATGAGAACTAATCTACTAATTAATGAGAACTAATGAGAACTAATCTACATACTAATGAGAACTAATCTACTAACTAATGATAACTAATCGGCTAACTAATGACAACTAATCTACTAATTAATGAGAACTAATAACTAATGAGAAATAATAACTAACTAATGAGAAATAATCTAGTAACTAATGAGAACTAATCGACTAACTAATGACAACTAATCTACTAACTAATGACAACTAATCTACTAACTAATGACAACTAATAACTAATGAGAGCTAATCTACTAACTAATGAGAAATAATCTACTAACTAATGAGAAATAATCTACTAACTAATGACAACTAATAACTAATGAGAACTAATCTACTAACTAATGAGAAATAATCTACTAACTAATGACAACTAATAACTAATGAGAGCTAATCTACTAACTAATGAGAAATAATCTACTAACTAATGAGAAATAATCTACTAACTAATGACAACTAATCTACTAACTAATGACAACTAATCTACTAACTAATGACAACTAATCTACTAACTAATGACAACTAATAACTAATGAGAGCTAATCTACTAACTAATGAGAAATAATCTACTAACTAATGACAACTAATAACTAATGAGAAATAATCTACTAACTAATGACAACTAATAACTAATGAGAGCTAATCTACTAACTAATGAGAAATAATCTACTAACTAATGAGAATTTAGGGTTTAATTGTATTCATTGAATGATCCTTACGAGGAATGTTGCATGTAATTTATCACCTATCATGTTCAGTTTAAGTGTGTTCAAAACTATACCTTCATTTCCCTTTGCTTTGCATGAACGAATGAACGATTTGGACACTTCTGTTCGTGATAGGGGTTACTTCTAAAATGCTGAGCACTAGAAAAGTTTGTTAACATTCTATGTTATTTTGCCCTCTTCGCTGAGCTAAAGATGGCTCACTCTTGAAACCTCAGAAGACTGTCTGTTTTGCCATCTCTGGTGTGTGAATGGAGCGCTGAGAATCCTAACACAGAAGCTGCCATGACGGATGGCATTCCCTATCAGACCTGGCAGTGCCAACCACCACACATCATACGCACACACACACACACAAGAACACAGACATCAAAGCCTGGTCTGACCTCGGCCTGCATACCTGCCTACCCTCCACCGATAACGGTCTGTTTGAAACCCAAGAATACCCACCTCCTCCTCTATCCCTCCTTCGCTTCCACCTCTCTCCATCCTTGATGATTGAGAGCAAAACAAGTTGGGCATATGAAAGAGAGCTCCAATGACCTGGGCTATGAATGGATGTGGGAAATAGGACAAAGAGACAACAGAGCGAGATTTCAGGTGCTTATTGAGGAAACTAATTGATGAGGTTGGAATTGAAAGTGTTGGATGTTATTGATTACTGTAGCTAGATGAAAGAGTAAATTGCAACAGCATATAAAGGTAGGAAAATTCCCTTGATTTGTTAACCTCATTCAAATGGTTGTGGACATAACAAGCTAGTCAACATCATCAATGAAATCACTGCAATTCTGTAAAAGTGAAGTTGGGTATAAAACAGGCTTTGAACTTAGAAGAGACAATTAAAGGTGGAAGTAGGATTACTCTTATTAGACAGTATTTTAGTTTACTAGGCCTTTTGGGGGACATGTGCTCAAAATGTTTTTAAAAAGGGCATCTCCCCAGAAAAAAAATCACACAAATGCGGGGTCACCGACTCATTGACCAATTATTACAAGAAGAAGGGAAAGCAGCACCATCTGAGAAGTAAATATTTGTGAACTGGAGTAAATTCTGCCGTTATTAACAATAACCAGCACACTTTCAGTCAAAATAGAAGATTGTAGGAAGATGTTTGGGGGTGCTGCGATGTTTTCGCTGACATGGAGAAGCTATGAGATGTTTTATAAATGAATATTATTATTTATTAGTACACACAGCACCCCTACTTCCCGCGGTTGTGGTGAGAAATACTGTAGTCTGTCATTACTATATCCAACCCAACTCCAGTTGTTGACACTCTCATGTATCCCAGTGGTTTGCAAAATGTTTGACTCCCAACCTGTGAAAAGGAGTGGTTCAAAACGTGCGACCCCCGCGCACGCACATGTGCACAAGCGAACATGCGCGCATAATCGTTGCGCAAATGTAGCCTGTCGTTACAGCCATGAACAGTGACATGTTTTCAAAAACCAAAATAGACTACAGAAATTAATTGCGTTTTACTGCTGCATTTGGAGCTGAAAGTCATTCATGTTAGCAGCCAATATCAACAATGATTATACTGTATCATGTCTCTTCTCTGGAGTCCACAAGAGCAAGAAAAAGCATATGACCTACTTGTAGCAGAGGTTGCCGGATCAGATGGAAAGCAGGTTTTGTCTGCACCGCGCCCTCACTTTGGAGGGCAGCCTATCTGCAGAGTGCTCGTTGCCAGCCGGGTAGCCCTGTTTTTCCTCACAAATATCGTAATAAATTCGCCAGAATATGTTCATTCCGTAATATTGATGGCAGTGCGATTTTACAGCTGCTTATCTTTAGACATATAGCCAGTAGCCACCCAAACTAGGCCTATCTGAAATAAGACAAATATAAATAAAATATCCAGGTAGCCTGTTGTTCTGGCAAAGATGAGTCGGTAGTAGATTGATAAACTGCATTTTATATGGATGATAAACGTAGGCCTACTCTGGTTTTGCAAAACTGGAGGAAATTAACACTAGTTATTTCTGGTCACTAGTGTGGATATGAGCGCCATCCTTTGCGCGCCAATGCTGGTGACTGGCCATTGGTCAACAATCAAAATGCGCAACTTTTTGGTTCTGAAGCATAGATGGGAATTTAACGACGACTTGCGGGCAATGGGCTCAGAACAATGACACTTTTTTGATATATATATAAAAACAACAAAAAATATGTTTTTCGGAAATTATACCACCACCGAAAAGGTAACTTTGGAGACTGGAAGGACAAAGGGACATGTGCCCTATCTGTGCACGTGTACGACGATCATCATGACATGGTGCTTAAAGGATGTGGAATCAGCACTATTAAAACATGAGAACATGACTCTGAGCTACACATTCCATTCCCATTAAAGATTTGTGTCAGAAAAGTACTCAACACTTTTAACACTGGCAATAAAAACTCACTGTCCTCTCTCTGTCTGTCTGGTTGGCGAGGAGAGTGAAGTCGTTTTATTTTTTTCCTTCATCTCTCTCTCTCTCTCTCTCTCTCTCAGACCTGACATAACCCGAGCAGCAAGACAGTTTTTTTGTTTTTTTTACATCCCTCTAGCCCTCTATGTATTTCAGGCGCCATGCAGCTTAAATGAAGGAATCTGAAAATTAAGGTATTTAATGTATAATCCTTTTACAATGAGCCTTCCGACTGTCAGGGCATAGCGGCATGGCATGCGTCCCAAATGATACCGTGTTCCCTATTTAGTGCACAATATAAGGAATATGGTACCATTTGAGACGCAAATATGGAGCTGTCGTCGAGCAGGGGATGTAAGACCACACCACTGCTTCACTGCACTAGGTAATCCAGGTTACACCCCTACATTATAATAAACAAGCTGGTTGAAGTTATAAATGATACATTTATCCCATCACTATTATCAATATAACGCATGCGCGTTGTTGTTGTAAATGTGGACTTTATTGGTGCTGTAGTTATATAGCCAATAAAAATGTCATGAACTTCTTGACCACATAAATAATTAAACACATTTATTGGCTGTCCTGTCTGTGCTATTCCAGTAAAGTTCTTAGGGCACTCATATTGCTATAGTATAATATAGTATTGCTATAGTATAATATAGTATTGCTATAGTATAATATAGTATTGCTATAGTATAATATAGTATTGGTATAGTATCACCACATACTATGGCGTATGTTCTTCCACTTTAGTTTCACAGTCCTTGTTTGATTACTTTGGGTCGTGACTCCAAAAG
Organism: Salmo trutta; assembly: GCF_901001165.1. Classification (NCBI taxonomy): domain Eukaryota; kingdom Metazoa; phylum Chordata; class Actinopteri; order Salmoniformes; family Salmonidae; genus Salmo; species Salmo trutta. The sequence continues at coordinate 36,685,893 of NC_042966.1, read as the reverse complement.
GTTCACACATAAGCTTTGCTGCTGCTTCAGAAAACTGTTGAAATGAAGAAGAACAAGAAGAACGTCTGGCGATAAGCAGGAAAACTACAGTTGCACTTGTTAGAAATATTCAGAAGGTGTGTCTGAGCTTTGCACACCTTTCAAAGCAGGCGTACGCTAAGCACACGGGCATATAGAAAAACAAGTCCCTGGCCTGCAACTGGTGTCTCTACAGACAGCAAATTGAATGAATCTCGCTCCCCTTTCCTGAAACGACGTGTACAGTCAAATATACAGTATATTGAATTAGTAAAAAGCTCCGGTAGTAGCTTTCATCAAGAGGTAGTGTAATGAAATGAAGCAGTGTTGCCCAGACCAGGTCCTGCTCATGTTGTTATGAGCAGTGCTCCTGGCCTGCCTGTGCATTCACATTGGCTTGCTTCCATTCCGGGCTTTCTATTTCACACCAAGTACACAGTACCTGTATTTGAAGAGTGAATGAAATACATTCTGATTGAATGAAAGAATGGTGTGCTGTACTTAACTTAATGGTATTTGTGCAAAATATCCATTGGCAGATTATAAAAGAGAAAAGTCCACATTCACTGAAGCTATAGTCTCTTCAATTTGTAGCAGCAGCAGAGGTCACGGGTTTGAAAAAGACTTGTGTCAGTGAGTGTGGGTTTCCCTCAATGGGTATTCTCATCACACAAGGGAAGTTTTCTGATAGAATTCACACTTACTGAAAGTAGTCTCTAGATAGTTCATTCATTTTGTTGTAGCAGCAGCAGCAGGTCACAAGCCGCAGGTTTGAAAAAGGACTACTGTCTTTCAGTGAGTGTAACTGTTTCATCTTTCTCAAAACTGTGTCCAGGTGCGATGAGAATACTCAATGGGACTGAGCTGTGCAATACAACAACAAAAAACAAAGCATCCTACTCATGTCTATGCTATTATAGTGTAGAATGCCTCTGTCTGCCAAAGTGTCTGGACCTTTCTGGCACATGAGGTGGTGACCTTGCCATATAACTGCAGGATTGTTGGTCCAAGGCTTTTGGAGATGAAGTTAGACTTGCCATCTGGGGTTTGAGGAGAGCAACCAGGAAAAGGGCTGAGGAGAATAGGGAAAGTGAATCACCAGTGTATCCATAGAGCATCTACTAAGTGGAATAAAGGAACAAGGGAAGAGGCCCAAGAGGGAAGAGGACCAAGATGTGCCAATATCTGTAGCTACAGGACAGATGTTGAGAGCAGAAAGGTGCCATGTTAGACATGTATATGTGTGGTCACCAGCTGAATAATCAAACACAGTACACTAAAACTTTCCCTAAACTTTTCCCACAACCACAGTCTGCATATACTGTAAGGCCCATTTCTTGTTTTTTTTTTATTATATAGTCCAAAAAAAGCTGGCCAAATGTACTGCAATTTGAGGACAAAGGAGATGTAAACCAAAAAAGTTCTAACAAAACAAAAAATCCTTCCCAAGTGTCATCTGTGTGGTTTTATTTGAACTGTGGCTACATGAAACATAAAGAATAAATAGGTTGGCAGTTATTCTTATTTTACATGATTTACCCACCAACTGTCCCTTTATCCAATTTCACAAGCTCAATTTACATTTTGGATCATTTTGCCACATCAGAGGTCTATAAAACCATGTATTAATTTTATCTTCCCAAAGAATGGAAATAGCTGTAAAGTCCTTCAATAACAGTATTTTAATGGTTCGCGATGCGAAGTGCTCTTCTTCAATATAAATATAAAGATACATCACATTCAAGATATGTTCAACAAATACAGTAGATGCTGGTTATATTGTAATAATAATACTGACCTTTCTACAAAGTGTGTCATCATAAAATTAAATGGCGCCACATATACATAAAATATACATTCTTACACTTGGCAGTGCATATAAAAAACAATCATGTAACTATGATTTTTTTTTTTTTTGAAATAATAATAACACAAAAAATTCATTTCAGTTTATTTCAGTTCGAGCAGGAGCATTTGCACTCAGATATAATGGGGTACTGAACTGGTATCCAAGCGCATTTCAGACCTCCCTTTCTCTGCAGGCAACTCCATCTTAAGATCGTAAAATGGGCCGATTTGGCAGGTTTGCAAATCATCCCTTCAGGGACCGAACAAGAACGCTTATTGTAGCAGCTCCCCACCTTCACGTAGCGCGGCCAGAATCTGTTCCCGAGGTCGTTCCACGTATAAACAACTGGACAGAAGGTGTAAGACCACAGCCACAGTTGCAGCCTTCTTCTGAGTTTTTTACTGGGCTTGTGCTTCTTGCCTTGCTGGATCTCAAACTCCATGGCTTTGATCTCTTTGGGCATCGCGACGGATGTCTTCTGACGCATCTCCGAGTCGCTCAGGTCCTCGTTGCCCGAGTACTTGTCCTCTGGCGGTGTGATGGACATAAAGTGGGGGTCGAAGTGACTACCCAAGTTGGATCTTAGTTCGGTCTCGTTCAGGTCCCGTTCTTTCGGATCCAGGACAGGGTCTGGGTTCTCGTTGAGCTCCACTATGGGGAGAGTGTCGCTGGGGATGGGACGGAGGAGGTAGTAATGTTGGCACATGCCCTCCTCTATCCTAAACCCGAGGGACAGAACCAGCATGGACATGGCCAGGAAACAGTACGAGTTATCCATATCTCTATCTGGTAACAATAGTTCCAAGTGATATAGAGTACAAAAATAAAAAGTATAATCCTTATACGGTAGAAACGATCATCCGTTTTCCCCCAGGGGGTCGGTGTGAGTGTGTGAGAGAGAAAGTGCATGTGGAGTCCCGTGGCACCCCCGTAGTCCAGCGCCCGTCGTCACGCACGCGCTCCAACCGGTGATCTGTTTCTCAAACTCCGTGAAAAAAATTCTGCCTCAGAAAGTTTCGGCTGGCGGGTCACCATAGCAACCGGTGATTGCGGTCCGAGAGAGGAAAGTTGATGCTCTGAGCCAATGGAGAGTTTCGCTGCTGTAACTTTAGAGTCCATGACACACGTCTGAATGGAGAGAGAACGTAGCCCTTCACTGTTTTAACAAGGCAACAAAACAAAACAAACAAACAAACAAAAAAATCGCACTTTCAAAGCACATTCAACGAAAACTTTATACCAGACCCAGCGGTGTCAGTATAACATGGAGCAGACCTGGCTACATTTCCACTGGGCTTTCCCGTGGGTCAAGTTCGTCAGGTCCTGGTTTCTCTGGTTTCTCACTAGTCTTTGAGTTGGGTCCTGTTGGTTTCTGGGTGTCCGCATGTTGTCTAGGGCTAGGTGATGCACTGGCCGGTGCCGGACACTAAACTGAGCCCCGTCTGGCTCAGACCATATATCCATGTGCGCGGTGATGTAACCCCCTTCCCCCCCCTTCCCACCTCCCCACCACCAGGTAAACGCAGACATGAGTAAGCCTATAGCCCATATCTCTCCAAATGTATCGTTACAAACTTAATTAATGCATTTTCCTAATAAAAATAAATATCCCTGATGCACCCAAACCGGCACATTAGATTCTAGTGCAATAACACATAATTGTCTTAGCTGTCTGATTCATCTCATACACTGAATACCAGCGGTGTCATAAATCAAGCAACAGTTCAAGTTCAACAGCTGAGGTGCCGAAAGCCGTCTCTTCTAGACAGACAAACTGCGAGAGTTTTTTTTTAATGATGGCTGGTGCCAGAGCGATGTTTATTTTATAGCTCTCTCTCCAGTTTGATGCTCTCAACGTGTGTTTAGACTCATCCACGACGGTGTGAGAGTGAGCAAAGTGCTCATTTTCACTACCAATATTATTTATCCTTTTCATTTGACATGGAAGTCTTTATTGATTTTTTTTTCTTCATTTTTTTGGTCCGGGACACAAGGTGGACAAAGAGTTTAATTGACAAAAACATCCCTTAAGGAAAACGCACATTATTTCACATGTGACGTGCAATCATGTGAAGCCATGTGTTTTTGTAACACTTCACATGTGCTGATGTGGATTATCACATGTGAAATCATGTGAAGCCATGTGTTTTTGTAACACTTCATGTTATGACATTTCACATGAGGTTTCATATGTGGATTTTCACATGAGATTTCACTGGTGATGCCCTGCAAACAAAAATGTGTTGTATGCTTTTAACATAGTTCTCAACTTAAATATTTGATATACATTACAACATTGTGTATGTTTATATATAAAAGTAATGTCCTTACCTGAGATTTGAACACAAAGCCTCTTGATTTACAGCATTCCAATCTTTCTGCTACACCACCATACCCATGGCGGTGACTGATTTCTCCTGTATTTATACACTTCAGACTGAGTACATCTCAGCTTTGTTTAAAAAAATACACTCAATAAAAACGAGTATATGTATCATAGAGATTCAGGAGTAACATTAAAACAGAATAATATGCCCCACCAACATTAGACAACTATACAGAAAACCCCCAAATTGCTGAAATAATTTAAATCAATAATGGGAAAATAGTCTGAAAAACTGATAACTGAAATAGCAGTGCAGATGACGATATTTTGCTAAGTGCAGGGATGTGTTATAGGTAATGAATGTTTAGGGGAATACTACAGGCATTGTGGGTGCAGCGGAAAAATCAGCGTACTGGTGATGACCAGGTTGACCCATAACCTGTCAGGCGAGCGGCTTGAATAAAGACAAAACAATACCTTAAAAAAATCCCTAAATGTTTCATTCTTGTTAAATGTATATCTATAGGCTACGTTGAGGTTTTACTTTAATTATTCAAGGTTATCTGGCATTAGTGCGTAAGCCTAAGCTTTAGGGCCTAACTGTACGCACGTCAAATCAGCTAGGTCACCCGTGATACAAGTAAGTATTCGACATCTATCTGTCTGATGACGTCGACGTGGGAACCGGCGACTAGGGGCAACAGTGAGTGCTGTTACCTTCAAGTAGGATTCATGTTTGGCGGATGGGCATATGTATCTGCCTCTGATTCCAAAGATTGCAAGTTTGAATCCAACTATAGAAATTGAGTGATAGAGATGTGTAACTTAGCTGACAAATACATGGCGTAAAGGTTAATAATATTGGCTCCTGGCTGTCAGTCCGTCTGTCTGTCTGTGCGACAGCTGATGATGCGCAGGGGCGCAGATTTGAGAACGCTGGCGGGTCTGTCGTTACAACGTTTCTTTGATGCTGCTAGCTTGAGCTTCTGAGTGAAATCATTTTTGATTGAGCAAGCGATTGAGAATATTGCTAGATGGACCATACAGTGAGGGAAAAAAGTATTTGATCCCCTGCTGATTTTGTACGTTTGCCCACTGACAAAGAAATGATCAGTCTATCATTTTAATGGTAGGTTTATTTGAACAGTGAGAGACAGAATAACATAAAAAAATCCAGAAAAACGCATGTCAAAAATGTTATAAATTGATTTGCATTTTAATGAGGGAAATGTATTTGACCCCCTCTCAATCAGAAAGATTTCTGGCTCCCAGGTATCTTTTATACAGGTAACGAGCTGAGATTAGGAGTGCTCCTAATCTCAGTTCGTTACCTGTATAAAAGACACCTGTCCACAGAAGCAATCAATCAATCAGATTCCAAACTCTCCACCATGGCCAAGACCAAAGAGCTCTCCAAGGATGTCAGGGACAAGATTGTAGACCTACACAAGGCTGGAATGGGCTACAAGACCATCGCCAAGCAGCTTGGTGAGAAGGTGACAACAGTTGGTGCGATTATTCGCAAATGGAATAAACACAAAAGAACTGTCAATCGCCCTCGGCCTGGGGCTCCATGCAACATCTCACCTCGTGGAGTTGCAATGATCATGAGAACGGTGAGGAATCAGCCCAATGATCTCAAGGCAGCTGGGACCATAGTCACCAAGAAAACAATTGAAATCCTGCAGCGCCCGCAAGGTCCCCCTGCTCAAGGAAGCACATATACATGCCCGTCTGAAGTTTGCCAATGAACATCTGAATGATTCAGAGGACAACTGGGTGAAAGTGTTGTGGTCAGATGAGACCAAAATGGAGCTCTTTGGCATCAACTCAACTCGCCGTGTTTGGAGGAGGAGGAATGCTGCCTATGACCCCAAGAACACCATCCCCACCATCAAACATGGAGGTGGAAACATGCTTTGGGGGTGTTTTTCTGCTAAGGGGACAGGACAACTTCACCGCATCAAAGGGACGATGGAATGGGGCCATGTACCGTCAAATCTTGGGTGAGAACCTCCTTCCCTCAGCCAGGGCATTGAAAATGGGTCGTGGATGGGTATTCCAGCATGGCAATGACCCAAAACACACGGCCAAGGCAACAAAGGAGTGGCTCAAGAAGAAGCACATTAAGGTCCTGGAGTGGCCTAGCCAGTCTCCAGACCTTAATCTCATAGAAAATCTGTGGAGGGAGCTGAAGGTTCGAGTTGCCAAACGTCAGCCTCGAAACCTTAATGACTTGGAGAAGATCTGCAAAGAGGATTCGGACAAAATCCCTCCTGAGATGTGTGCAAACCTGGTGGTCAACTAGAAACATCTGACCTCTGTGATTGCCAACAACGGTTTTGCCATCAAGTACGAAGTCATGTTTTGCAGAGGGGTCAAATACTTACTTCTCTCATTAAAATGCAAATCAATTTATAACATTTTTGACATGCGTTTTTCGGGATTTTTTTGTTGTTATTCTGTCTCTCACTGTTCAAATGAACCTACCATTAAAATTATAGACTGATAATTTCTTTGTCAGTGGGCAAACGTACAAAATCAGCAGGGGATCAAATACTTTTGTTGTTGTTGAACTTGTCTAAGTAATTTACAATAACATTTTACTGCTGTAATGTTCAACGCTGACACCACTTGTAAATTGTAATTGTTATAATGCATTAGAGTAGCCAACATGCTTGTTGTAGGCTACAAGCAAACGAGAACACCAGCTGTCTGATACTGACTGATTGAAGTGTGGCTGGCCCAGCAGCCGCTTGAGAACTATCATATAGAGCACCTTATGACGTTTTGCCTGGGTTTGTTAACGTGATGTCTGTGGTTTATTTTGTATTCCCTACAGTTTGATATTTCATAATCACAATCACAATAATCACCAGTTTTTTTTCAGTTATTGCGTTTTATCCCCGGTACCCAGTGGTGATTTTAGCATGTACATCTTGGTGGAGTAAACAGTTCATTCAGCCTCATTTACTGCCTTTAAAAAAAACATGGCTGACTTGCTTAAACAAATGTGGTTTCTACTGACAATTGAGATGTACAAACTATGGCATAAGGGGACGACGAGCGCAGATAAGAGGCAATCAGTAATTTCAATTAAGACATTAATGAGAGAGCTAGGACTGACATAGTCATAAATATTTGTTCAGCACTTTTGAAATGTACAGCAACATAATTCAGAATATGGGCCAGAATATGGGCTGTTCTTACAGTTTTCTTCCTACACCAAGTCAGAACCATAAGATAAATAAAGGGGGCATATAAGCAGACAACGAAAGCTCTTACAATATTTGATGATGACATTTCTCTAAAACAGGCTATAGGCTACATGTGCACCACCAAGTCAGAACAGTAGGCTATGTTGTGAGGGAGGAAAGGGACCAAATTATTAGGGTGAGGCACATGGGCTACTACACAACATACACTTAGTATTACTTTCTTAGTTACAGTATAGATATCTCCCTGTCATCAAAGTCTGCCATTCTCTGGATGTATGGTGCTTTCAAGACAACTGGGAACTCTGGAAAAAAACAAGGTTGAATCATTGCGTCAGTGATGTTCAGGTTGGAGCTCTAGAAAGAGGTCAGAGTTCCCGACTTGGAATTCTGAGTTGGATGACCATTCAAAATGTATTTTCCCAGTCGGAGCTCGTTTGTTTCAGAGTTCGCAATTGTCTTATATCACTGAAGTCTGTTGCATGTGAATGTTTATCCTTTTAAGCTTGGAAAAGAGACCCTTAAACCCAGACTTGGACCACACACCCACTCCACTGAATAGCAGGCTAGTGATTGCTTTTGCAACCCTTGCAGTTAGCCACTGATTCCTTCTCATTGTTGAATTTGCAATTTGCAACTTGTTGTGTAATGTTTATGTCCAATGGCCGATGAGCACCAATACGTTTTATCTATAATTTCTCTTCATCATGACAAGGATTGAAAAGGATTTGCAAGAAGATTATCAACTTGATTCATGAGGATGACTGCTTATTTAGCTGGCTAGCTAAGATTTTGAAAGTTTGAGTCCAATCAAAGCTACAGTAGATATAACGTGATTTGACGTCATTTTATCTGTGGCCAATGACCTTGAGCCTTCTTGGATGAGCACTTCTAATGTAACTCTATGACAGTACCCAAGGGACTTACATTTTTAGATCTCCCCGTAGATTTTGCGGTGACGTGGTGTCCCCATGAGTGACAGAACACTGAACCAATCACAGCGCAACTAGAGAACATTACCAACCCCTACACTCCGTATTTTCCCCTGGCTGCCCCACCACCACAGAAAGCACTGAGCTAGGCTGAAACACCTACATTTTGGAGCTGCCTTACTCAACAAAGCAAAAAAGCGACCATATTTGTATGAGGCTTCATTAACGCAATATATATATTTTTTTACATTGTTTGCAAACTGATATGTGACACGTATTAATGCCAAAATAACATGCAAAACAGGCACCAAAATTATTATTATTATTCATAATTGTTTTAGATATATACATGGGGCTCTGCCCCACCTGGCCTGAATGACGGGACGCCACTGCCAGTACCTAAACGTTTTTGCTCCGCGAAGAACCAAAGATGACAGAGAACTTTACCGATGTCAACTAGATTGAAGCATTAATTCTATCGATTTATTACAATATTCTGGCCAACATATAATGACAGAAGAGAAGCTGCATGTATCTAATTATATGAAAGGTAAACAAATAACTTACCTAAATGTCGGATATTAAAAGCAGAAATATATCTATATCAGACAACAAGAAAATCCTGCACCCCCTGTGAAAGAAGTTGTTCTGTAGTCTCTGACTGTAGCCTACAAGGCATTTTCTATATTTACGGGTTAGCGTCAGTGCAGGCCTCAGATTTTCACTTTATCACATATAGGCCTAGTTGGGTGGTTATGGATGGGTTATTAGCAATTGCAGCTGAACAAACAGCTGCCAGCGCACCACCACAGCATACCTCAGATCCAGAGGTTGTGAGTTCAAATCCCAGGAGCTTTTACTGAACCGTGATAGCACAAGGAATTGCACATTTGAAAATGTGAATCACATGTGAAGTGTTTCACAAACAGTTTTCACATGATTTCACATGTTTATTTAGTGATACATTTTACAGTCATTATATGGCAAATACCATATTCGTGTTATGCTATATATTGACTGTCAATCGCAATGGACTTTTTGGCCCGTCCTGCAAATTAACTTGGCATGCTTCACTTGCAATTGCATTTAAAACTACTGTGCATTCAGAAAGTATTCCGACTACTTCACTTTTTCCACATTTTGTTACGTTGCAGCCTTATTCTAAAATACAAAATGAAATAAAGTGAAGGTCTCATCAATTTACACACAATACGCCATAATGACAAAGCGAAAACAGGTTTTTAGATATTTTTTCAACTTGATTGGAGTCCACCTGTGGTAAATTCAATTGACTGGACATAATTTGGAAAGGAACACAGCTGTCTTTATAAGTTGACAGTGCATGTCAGAGCAAAAACCAAGCCATGACGTCGAAAGAATTGTCCGTAAAGCTCCGAGACAGGATTGTGTCGAGGCACAGATCTGGGGAAGGGTACCAAAAAATGTCTGCAGCAATGAAGGTTCCCAAGAACACAGTGGCCTCTATCATTCTCAAATGGAAGATGTTTGGAACCACCAATACTCTTCCTAGAGCTGTCTGTCCGGCCAATCTGAGCAATCGGGGGAGAAGGGCCTTGGTCAGGGAGCTGACCAAGAACCCGATGGTCATTCTGACAGAGCTCCAGAGTTCCTCTGTGGAGATGGGAGAATCTCCCAGAAGGACAAACATCTCTGCAGCACTCCACCAATCAGGCCTTTATGACAGAGTGGCCAGACGGAAGCCACTCCTCAGTAAAAGGCACATGACAGCCTGCTTGGAATTTGCCAAAAGGCACCTAAAGGACTCTCAGACCATGAGAAACAAGATTCTCTGGTCTGATGAAACCAATATTGAACTCTTTGGCCTGAATGGCAAGTGTCACATCTGGAGGAAATCAGACACCGCTCATCACCTGGCCAATACCATCCCTACGGTGAAGCATGGTGTTGGCAGCATCATGCTGTGGGGATGTTTTTCAGCGGCAGGGACTAGGAGACTAGTCAGGATCGAGGTAAAGATGAACAGAGACAAGTATAGAGAGATCCTTGATGAAAACCTGCTCCAGAGCACTCAGCACTTCAGACTGGGGTGAAGGTTCACCTTCCAGCAGGGCAACGATGCTAAGCACACAGCCAAGACAACGCAGGAATAGCTTCGGGACAAGTCTCTGAATGTTCTTGAGTGGCCCAGCCAGAGCCCGGACTTGAACCCGATCAAACATCTCTGGAGAGACCTGAAAATCCCTGTGCAGCGACGCTCCCCATTCAACCTGACAGAGCTTAAAAGGATCTGCAGAGAAGAATGGGTTTGCCAAGCTTGTAGCGTCATACCCAACAAGACCCAAGGCTGTAATTGCCAAAGGTGCTTCAACAAAGTACTGAGTAAAGGATCTGAATACTTACGTAAATGTGATATTTCAGTTTAAGTTTTAATACATTTGCAAAAATGTCTAAAAACCTGTTTTAGCTTTGTCATTATGGGGTATTGCGTGTAGCTCGATGAAGGGGAAAAACACGATTGAATCCATTTTAGAATAAGGCTGTAAAGTAACAAAATTTGGAAAAAGTAAAGGGCTCTGAATACTTTCCGAATGCACTGTATATGCTCATTTAGAAGGCACAAACTGTAATTTATAAGTACATTACCTGTCACAGGTGTTGTCGGTAATGGAGGACCAAAACGCAGCAGGTATGTGCAGGCTCATCTTGATGTTTATTTTCTTTCAAAATGAACATACAAAAATAACAAAACGAAACCACGAACAACAAAACAGTCTGACTAGGCACAAGGCTAAGCACAGAACAAAAGATAGAAAGACTCACTAGACTACACATAGAAATACATAAACATAGACCACAACTCAAAACCCTGAAATAATAAATCAAACGCCCTCCTAACTAACACACCACCCTGAACCACATAAAACAAATACCCTCTGCCACGTCCTGACCAAACTACAATAACAATTAACCCTTATACTGGCCAGGACGTGACATTACCAGTTACTGAGTAGTGGTGGAAATAATGGAAACAACTTTTAATGTATTTCTACAGCTGAGCTGTATTTTGTCAGTAAATATACAACAATGAACAGTGTTCAGGAAGTACATTCCCATAAAATTAGGAATTGGAATATGATTAACCAACTGAATTGACCTCAACATCATTTAGCACACTAGGGACACAACCACACCTGAACTCACAGCCTCTTCGGTGACAGTCACCTGAATGTCCTGCTATACCAGCAGGTCTGTGGGTATGACAGAGATCTGCCACAGATTTAATGGCAACAATACATTTCTGCACTTTGCTAAAATTTGCCCTGAATCAAAACAATAATTGTGAGATTATCCGACAACACCAACTTTAAAAGTAACAGTGCTTGACATGGTCACGAACCCTTCCTATTGGCGTTAGAAGTTCAGAACGAGAAAGTGTAGGCTATATGGACATAATGACACTCGAATTGGAAATCATTCAAGAAAAGAATGAGGATTTCTATCATTCTTATCGAGGTGTGGATTACATGTCACATTCCAGTGTTCCAATTTATAAACGAGGCTGAGTGGGTTTCTCTTAACTCCGTGCGCCTAAAGGCAATTTCAGCTTCAGGTATAATGCCGGAGACACTTGTGGATTTGACAGCTATAACGCAGTTCCACCTCCGACATTACCGACATTGCTAGAATGAATCTGATAAAATCTTGCCTTAAGCATGCATAAAGTGCCTTCAGAAATGCCCTTTGACTAAATCCACATTTTGTTGTGTTACAGCCTGAATTCAAAATTGATTAAAACATTTTTTACTATCTACACACAACACCCCATAATGGCAAAGTGAAAACCATGTTTTTAGACATTTGAGCAAATGTATTGAAAATGAAATACAAAAATATCTAATTTCCATAAGTCTTCACACCCCTGAGTCAATACATGTTAGAATCACCTTTGGCAGTTATTACAGCTGTGAGTCTTTCTGGGTAAGTCTCTAAGGGCTTTGCACACCTGCACGGATTGTACAATATTTTCACATAATTCTTTTTAAAATTCTTCAAGCATGTCAAGTTTGTTGTTGGTCATTGTTAGACAGCCATTTTCAAATCTTGCCATAGATATTCAAGCCAATTTAAGTCAAAACTGTAACTAGGCAACTCAGGAACATTCAATGTCGTTTTGGTAAGCAACTCCAGTATATATTTGGCCTTGTGTTTTAGGTTATTGTCCTGCAGAAAGGGGAATTTATCTCCCAGTGTCTGTTGGAAAGCAGACTGAACCAAGTTTTCTGCTAGGATTTCTCCTGTGTTTAGCTCTATTCTGTTTTATTTTTATCCCCCTAAAAACCTCCCCATTCCATGCCGATGACAAGCATAAAATCATGCAGCCACCACAATGCTTGAAAATATGAATATGAATATTTTATTATATACAGGCTTCCTTCTTTTCACTCTGTAATTTAGGTTAGTATTGTGGAGTAACTACAATGTTGTTGATGCATCCTCAGTTTTCTCCTATCACAGCCATTCATCTCTGTAATTGTTTTAAAGTCACAATTGGCCTCATGGTGAAATACCTGAGTGTTTTCCTTCCTCTCCGGCAACTGAGTTAGGAAAGACCCCTGTATCTTTGTAGTGACTGGGTGTATTGATACACCATCCAAAGTGTAATTAATAACTAATTAATAATGCTCAAAGGGATATTCAATGTCTGATTTTTCTTTTACCCATCAACCAATAGGTGCCATTCTTTGCGAGTCATTGGAAAACCTTGCTGGTCTTTGTGTTTGAATCTGTGTTTGAAATTCACTGCTCGACTGAGGGACCTTACAATTATCTGTATGTGTGGGGTGCAGACATGAGCTAGTCATAAAAAAATCATGTTAAGCACTATTACTGCACACAGAGTGAGTCCATGCACCATATTATGTGACTTGCAAAGCACATTTTTACTCTTGGACTTATTTATGCTTGCCATAACAAAGGGGTTGAATACTTATTGGCTCAAGACATTTCAGCTTTTCATTTTTAATTAATTTGTAAACATTTAGAAAATCAGAATTCCACTTTGACATTATGTGGTATTGTGTGTAGGACAGTGACAAAAAAAATCAAAATTGAATCAATGTTCAATTCAGGCTGTAACACAGCAAAGTGTGGTGGGATCAATGTTAAATTCAGGCTGTAACACAGCAAAGTGTGGGGGGATCAATGCTAATTTCAGGCTGTAACACAGCAAAGTGTGGTGGGATCAATGTTAAATTCAGGCTGTAACACAGCAAAGTGTGGTGGGATCAATGTTAAATTCAGGCTGTAACACAGCCAAGTGTGGTGTGAATAATAATAGGGCTTCCCTGTGGCTCAGTTGGTAGAGCATGGTGTTTACAACGCCAGCGTGGTGTGTGCAACGCCAGCGTGGTGTGTGCAAGGCCAGCGTGGTGTGTGCAACGCCAGGGTTGTGGATTCGATTCCCACGGGGGCCAGTACAAAAAAAAATGCATGAAATGAAATGTATGCATTCACTACTGTAAGTCGCTCTGGAGAAGAGCGTCTGCTAAATGACTAAAATGTAATAATTCTTATTTACAATGAGAGCCAAGGAACAGTGGGTTAACTGCCTTGTTCAGGGGCAGAACAACAGATTCTTACCTTGTCAGCTCAGGGATTCGATCTAGCAAACTTCCAGTTACTAGTCCAACGCTCTAACCACTAGGGTACCTGCTGCCCCCAGTTATTGTACAGTATTGTTCCCTGGTGTCCAAAAAGGTCAAATGTACCTTCAGAGGTACACATAGGAAGTTACATGGTACTGGTTTATACTTTTTAAGGTACGTGTGCGGATAATCTAGTATAATGGTACATTTTTCTACCCAATATATTAAATACACTGCTCAAAAAATAAAGGGAACACTAAAATAACACATCCTAGATCTGAATGAATGAAATAATCTATTAAATACTTTTTTCTTTACATAGTTGAATTATCAATGGAAATCCAATTTATCAACCCATGGAGGTCTGGATTTGGAGTCACACTCAAAATTAAAGTGGAAACCCACACTACAGGCTGATCCAACTTTGATGTAATGTCCTTAAAACAAGTCAAAATGAGGCTCAGTAGTGTGTGTGGCCTCCACGCGCCTGTATGACCTCCCTACAACGCCTGGGCATGCTCCTGATGAGGTGGCGGATGGTCTCCTGAGGGATCTCCTCCCAGACCTGGACTAAAGCAGCCAACCGCACCAGCATATGGTCTCACAAGGGGTCTGAGGATCTCACCTCGGTACCTAATGGCAGTCAGGCTACCTCTGGCGAGCACATGGAGGGCTGTGCGGCCCCCCAAAGAAATGCCACCCCACATCATGACTGACCCACCGCCAAACCGGTCATGCTGGAGGATGTTGCAGGCAGCAGAACGTTCTCCACGGCGTCTCCAGACTCTGTCACGTCTGTCACATGTGCTCAGTGTGAACCTGCTTTCATCTGTGAAGAGCACAGGGCGCCAGTGGCGAATTTGCCAATCTTGGTGTTTTCTGGCAAATGCCAAACGTCCTGCACGGTGTTGGGCTGTAAGCACAACCCCCACCTGTGGACGTCGGGCCCTCATACCACCCTCATGGAGTCTGTTTCTGACCGTTTGAGCAGACACATGCACATTTGTGGCCTGCTGGAGGTCATTTTGCAGGGCTCTGGCAGTGCTCCTCCTGCTCCTCCTTGCACAAAGGCGGAGGTAGCGGTCCTGCTGCTGGGTTGTTGCCCTCCTACGGCCTCCTCCACGTCTCCTGATGTACTGGCCTGTCTCCTGGTAGCGCCTCCATGCTCTGGACACTACGCTGACAGACACAGCAAACCTTCTTGCCACCGCACGCATTGATGTGCCATCCTGGATGAGCTGCACTACCTGAGCCACTTGTGTGGGGTGGAGACTCCGTGTCATGCTACCACTAGAGTGAAAGCACCGCCAGCATTCAAAAGTGACCAAAACATCAGCCAGGAAGCATAGGAACTGAGAAGTGGTCTGTGGTTACCACCTGCAGAACCACTCCTTTATTGGGAGTGTCTTGCTAATTGCCTATAATTTCCACCTGTTGTCTATTCCATTTGCACAACAGCATGTTAAATGTATTGTCAATCAGTGTTGCTTCCTAAGTGGACAGTTTGATTTCACAGAAGTGTGATTGACTTGGAGTTACATTGTGTTGTTTAAGTGTTCCCTTTATTTTTTTTGAGCAGTGTATAAAGCTGCGTTCGTAATCATGTGGGAGGTGGGAATTTAACAGTTCTGACGTCGTAAATACCAGTTGGATGCATTCGCGTGTTTTGAAATCGTTGGCTAACGGTCATCAAGGCATGTCAACCATAAACTAAAAGTATAGATATCACGCTTCTAAAGAAATTATAGAGTTAAAAAAAAACATATTAATAGATATGCTTATTATAAACGTTTTTATAAAAGTTGTTACATTTAACTGACTAATGTTATCAAGCTCATTTCCTTAGTAGGGGACATCAGAGGTCAGTATGTCGGAGAAGTCAGAGCTCAGTGATGATAGACGCGTTTCCCACTAGTAATTACCAGTTGGAGGACCATTCAAGGTTATATTTCCCTGTCGTATGTGGTAAATTCCCACTTCCCAACAAACGCAGCATTAGGTACAATCATTACTGCACTTTAAAATGTACAACCAGATCTGTGAGCGTGAAAGAGATATGGCCACAAAGTTATTGGCAAGAATGCAGTTCTAAAAGCAGCCAAAAATCACCAAGTTGTTGTAAATATTTACTTTATTTTTACTGCAACTTTAATCAAAGTGCAGAAATGGATTCTTGCCAATCTCCATTACGTCTAAAGAAGCCACCCCCAGGTGGTAAGGGTGGGTAACAACACATCCGCCAAGCTGATCCTCAACATGGGGGCCCCTCAGGCGTGCTCAGTCCCCTCCTGTACTCCCTGTTCACTCATGACTGTATGGCCAGGCACGATTCCAACACCATCATCAAGTTTACCGATGAGACAACAGTGGTAGGCCTGATCACCAACAACGATGAGATGCCTATAGGGAGGAGGTCAGAGACCTGGCCGTGTGGTGGTAGAACAACAATCTCTACCTCAACGTGATCAAGAAAAAGGAGATGATTGTGGACTACAGGAAAAGGAGGACCGAGCACACCCCCATTCTCATCAATGGGGCAGCAGTGGAGCAGGTTGAGGACTTCAAGTTCCTTGGTGTCCACATCACCAACAAACTATTATGGTCCAAACACACCAAGACAGAGGGCACGACAAAGCCAATTCCCCCTCAGGAGACTTAAAAGATTTGGCATAATCCTCAAAAGGTTCTACAACTGCACCATTGAGTGCATCCTGACTGGTTGCATCACTGCCTGATGTGGCAACTGCTCGGCCTCAGACCGCAAGGCACTACAGAAGGTAGTGCATACGGCCCAGTATATCACTGGGGCCAAGCTTCCTGCCATCCAGGACCTCTATACCAGGCGGTGTCAGAGAAAGGCCCTAAAAATTGTCAAAGACGCCAGCCATCCTAGTCATAGACTGTTCTCTCTGCTACCGCACGGCAAGCGGTACCTGAGCGCCAAGTCTAGGTTCAAAAGGTTTCTTAACAGCTTCTACCCCCAAGCCATAAGACTCCTGAACAGCTAATCAAAGGGCTACCCTGACCCCTCTTTTACGCTGCTGCTACTCTCTGTTTATTATCTATGCATAGTCACTTTAATTCTACCTACATGTACATATTACCTCAATTACCTCAACTAACCGGTGCCCCCGCACATTGACTCTGTACTGGTACCCCCTGTAACCTCGCTGTTGTTCTTTTACTGCTGCTCTTTAATCATTTGTTACATTATTTCTTCTTACCTTCTTAAAGCATTGTTGGTTAAGGGCTTGTAAAGTAAGCATTTCACTGTAAGGTCACC
Source organism: Salmo trutta (assembly GCF_901001165.1). Taxonomy (NCBI): domain Eukaryota; kingdom Metazoa; phylum Chordata; class Actinopteri; order Salmoniformes; family Salmonidae; genus Salmo; species Salmo trutta. The sequence continues at coordinate 36,668,643 of NC_042966.1, read as the reverse complement.
TGTTGTATTTGGCGCATGGGACAAATAAAATTGGATTTGATTTGATATCTGGTGGTGCAGCAGGAACTTTAGGTAGCTAGCGACCATGAAGTTGTGAGGTTGAGTCTAAATGTAATCAAATTCATGGAAACCATGTGTTTGATGTATTTGATACCCTTCCACTTACCTGTTCCAGCCATTAACACGAGCTGTCCTCCCCAATTAAGGTGCCACCAACCTCCAGTTGTGTAGTTTTGTGTTATGTTGGCATTTTTCATCCCCATGTTGTCACATTTATTTCACATTCATTTCACATGGGATCATGTTCTATGTTTTATGTTACGTTATTACATGTGTAGTTTTATGTTATCACATGTTGCTTGACATGTGGTAACTTCAAATTAAATCACAAGAAATAAATGCATTTTTTCATAAGCGATGAGTCAAAAAGGTGAAAAAATATAACAGGCTGACATTGTAAAAACCTATCTTTTATAGGCGCAGTTAATTCCGGGTGTAATAATTTAACGGCAGAAGCAAAGAAAAAACCGAGGTAAAGACAGTTTCAGGTTGGATGTTCGACGGATATTCGCCTGTAGTTTTCCTTACATCCACCAACAGCGGTTAAGAACTGTCAACATAATGACAAATCACATTTTTCAAATTTCAATAGCTCTTTAACCATTACTCCTAACACTTTCAAAACTGGTTGTAGCTAACCTTATGGCATAGACACACATTGCACACCCTTTAGTTTGTCCATTTCTATCTCACATGGTTTTACATGAATTTTTCAAAATGTAGAATTTCAATGGCTCCTTGGTCATGTGACCTAGTGACTTCAAACAAGGTTCAGAATGTCCAATGACTACCCTTCTATATTGCACACCCTTTGGTTTGTGTTCTTTACTCCGTTGAACTCTTTTGTCTTTATTCCTAGTTACAGCACATGGAACCACCGTTGACATGCAAAACATTCAATCAAAACAAAACAAAGCGCAACACGTTAGAAATAATATCAAATATCAATGCAGTCACTGTTGTCAAAAGATTATAAACATGTTAAATAAAGTTACTAACCCAGTCAGTCTTTGGGCCACATCCAGGTTCTTTATCAGTGGCACACATGAAGCAGTTGTTGGCTTTGTTGAACTCTGAAATCATAGGCATGAACTGAACATATGGCTATCCCACACAACTACATAAAAATAAAGAATTTACATTTACTTTGAATTAAATGTCATTACATACCAGACATTTTTTGTAAATCATCAGCCATTTCTTTTCGGAGTTGCTCCATGTGTTTTTGAAAGTTCCATATCAATTTGGGAGGGGATGTTGGGGAAGTTCTGTGCAACTTCCTTGGCCATCTACACCAAAAAATAAAATAGAGTTTTTGACCTAATTGTCACATAACAGCTAACCATTCATTATTGAAAATATAACTATCAAACCTGCATTACAAAGACCCCACAGCTGAAGGTGTCCTGCTGCATGGTGTGAGTTATTTCCCCTCCTTTCCACTTTATGTCCGTCCAGTCGTCTTTTCCATGGCAGGATCTTCTCATTTTGAAGTATTCTCTTTTTTATGTAAACATAATGGAATTCTGATTAGTTATAGGCAAATTAATACACAAGCCAAATTTGTATGCTGTTTTCCTTATCACTATAATCTAGTAGTAATTTATTAGTAGAGGTAATTTCCTTTATGCCCTATTCTACACACAGCCTAAATTATACGCACTGAACCATTTACAGGACAATAATAAAAGTAGCATATAGGATCCAACCCTATCACAGAGTGAATAAATGTAGAGCGTTTGTAGACTTTAAGAAAAAAATATGAAGTGACAGTTTCATCAGAACATGCTTAAAGAAAGTCATATCACAAAGATCACAGATGACAGTGCCCACCAAATCTATGACAATAGAGAATGAATTATAAGCACCAAAGTGTGTTTGTCAAAATAATATCTGAAAATGTCAGTTGTTGAACATAATAGTTCTATTTGCAATAGCAATTTATGATATATGCAGTTGAGGAATATTCCATGTACGAACACTACATGTAGGACAGACATTAGACATTCCCACATCCAGTAATTTTTAAATGTTTTATTTCACCTTTATTCAACCAGGTAGGCCAGTTGAGAACATGTTCTCATTTACAACTGTGACCTGCCCAAGATAAAGCAAAGCAGTGTGACACAAACAACAACACAGAGTTACACATGGAATAAACAAATGTACAGTCAATAACACAAAACAAAAGTATATGTACAGTGGGTAAATGAAGTAAGATTAGGGAGGTAAGGCAGTAAACAGGCCGTAGTGGCGAAATAATTACAATTTCGCAAATAAACACTGGAGTGAGATGTGCAGAAGATGAATGTGCAAGTAGAGATACTTTGGTGCAAAGGAGCAAAAAAATATATAAATAAAATAAATAACAATATGGGGATGAGGCAGTTGGATGGGCTATTTACAGATGGGCTACGTACAGGTGCAATGATCTGTAAGCTGCTCTGATAGCTGATGCTTAAAGATAGTGAGGGAGATATGAGTCTCCAGCTTCAGTGATTTTTGCAATTCGTTCCAGTCATTGGCAGCAGAGAACTGGAAGGAAAGGCGGCAAAAGGAGGAATTGGCTTTGGGGGTGACCAGTGAGATATACCTGCTGGAGCGCGTGCTACGGGTGGGTGCTGCTATGGTGACCAGTGAGCTGAGATAAGGCGGGGCTTTACCTAGCAAGGACTTATAGATGACCTGGATCCAGTGGGTTTGGCGACAAATATGAAGCGAGGGCCAGCCAACGAGAGCATACAGGTTGCAGTGGTGGGTAGTATATGGGGCATTGGTGACGAAACGGATGGCTCTGTGATAGACTGCATCCAATTTGCTGAGTAGAGTGTTGGAGGCTATTTTGAAAATGACATCGCCGAAGTCAAGGATCGGTAGGATAGTCAGTTTTACGAGGGTATGTTTGGCAGCATGAGTGAAGGATGCTTTGTTGCGAAATAGGAAGCCGATTATAGATTTAATTTTGGATTGGAGATGCTTAATATGAGTCTGGAAGGAGAGTTTACAGTCTAACCAGACACCTAGGTATTTGTAGTTGTCCACATATTCTAAGTCAGAACCATCCAGAGTAGTGATGCTAGGCGGGTGGGCAGATGCGGGCAGCGATTGGTTGAAGAGCATGCATTTTGTTTTACTTGCATTTAAGAGCAGTTGGAGGCCACGGAAGGAGAGTTGTATGGCATTGAAGCTCGTCTGGAGGTTAGTTAACACAGTGTCCAAAGAAGGGCCAGAAGTATACAGAATGGTGTCATCTGCGTAGAGGTGGATCAGAGAATCACCAGCCGCAAGAGCGACATCATTGATGTATACAGAGAAAAGAGTCGGCCCGAGAATTGAACCCTGTGGCACACCCATAGAGACTGGCAGAGGTCCGGACAACAGGCCCTCCCATTTTACACACTGAACTCTATAAGAGAAGTAGTTGGTGAACCAGGCGAGGCAGTCATTTGAGAAACCAAGGCTGTTGAGTATGCCGATATGCTGTGATTGACAGACTCGAAAGCCTTGGCCAAGTCGATGGATACGGCTGCACAGTATTGTCTTTTGTCAATGGCGGTTATGATATCGTTTAGGACCTTGAGCATGGCTGAGGTGCACCAATGACCAGCTCGGAAACCAGATTGCATAGCGGAGAAGGTACGGTGGGATTCAAAATGGTCGGTGATCTGTTTGTTAACTTGGCTTTCGAAGACCTTAGAAAGGCAGGGCAGGATAGATATAGGTCTGTAACAGTTTGGGTCTAGAGTGTCTCCCCCTTTGAATAGGGGGATGACTGCGGCAGCTTTCCAATCTTTGGGGATCTCAGACGATACGAAAGAAAGGTTGAACAGGCTAGTAATAGGGTTTGCAACAACTGCGGCGGATAATTTTAGAAAGAGAGGGTCCAGATTGTCTAGCCCAGCTGATTTGTAGGGGTTCAGATTTTGCAGCTCTTTCAGAGCATCAGCTATCTGGATTTGGGTGAAGGAGAAATGGGGGAGGTTTCGGAAAGTTGTTGTGGGGGGTGCAGAGCTCTTGACCAGGGGTAGCCAGGTGGAAAGCAAGGCCAGCCGTAGAGAAATGCTTATTGAAATTCTCAAAAATCGTAGATTTATCAGTGGTGACAGTGTTTCCTAGCCTCATTGCAGTGGGCAGCTGGGAGGAGGTGCTCTTATTCTCCATGGACTTTACAGTGTCCCAGAACTTTTTGGAGTTTGTGCTACAGGATGCAAATTTCTGTTTGAAAAAGCTAGCCTTTGCTTTCCCAACTGCCTGTGTATATTGGTTCCTAACTTCCCTGAAAAGTTGCATATTTTTGTGCTGGTCAAGGGCAGTCAGGTCTTTGAATGGGGCATGCTTATTTAAGATGGTGAGGAAAGCACTTTTAAAGAATAACCAGGCATCCTCTACTGACGGAATGAGGTCAATATCCTTCCAGGATACCCGGGCCAGGTCGATTAGAAAGGCCTGCTTGCTGAAGTGTTTTAGGGAGCGTTTGTCTGTGATGAGGGGTGGTCGTTTGACCGCGGACCCATTACGGATGAAGGCAATGAGGCAGTGATTGCTGAAATCCTGGTTGAAGACAGCAGAGCTGTATTTAGAGGACAGATTGGTCAGGATGATATCTATGAGGGTGCCCGAGTTTATGGATTTGGGGTTGTACCTGGTAGGTTCCATGATAATTAGGTGAGATTGAGGGCATCTAGTTTAGAATGTAGGAAGGCCGGGGTGTTAAGCATATCCCAGTTTAGGTCACCTAACAGTACAAACTCTAAAGATAAATGGGGGGCAATTAAGTCACATATAGTGTCCAGCGCGCAGCTGGGGGCTGAGGGGGGTTTGTAACAAGCGGCAACAGTGAGAGACTTATTTCTGGAAAGGTGGATTTTTAAAAGTAGAAGCTTGAACTGTTTGGGCACAGACCTGGATAGCATGACAGAACTCTGCAGGCTGTCTCTGCAGTAGATTGCAACTCCGCCCCCTTTGGCAGTTCTGTCTTGGGGAGAATGTAAACACATACATAGAGGCATTTTTCAGCTGTGATTTTACCACTCAGAATCCAGAATGGATATGACAATGTGGCCAGCACAGGACGTAATACACCTTTACAACAATCTACTTTTTGATCTTCTTGACTTCTTATCTGGTAAACTGCTACTATGTGTCAAGAAAAGAGCCCCAATTAGGGGTTAGTGTATTCCAGTAAAAAAGGGCTGAAAAAACTATTGCCCCGTGTCCCCGTTCGTAGGGGCATGAGAGACTAGTCAGTGGTAGAATTGAGTTGGCACTTTATTGGCCCAAACACCCACAGACCCACAAGGTTGAGGTTACTCATGGACAGTAATTAGTAATAAAACATTGTTTACATTGATGCATTGTGTCTTCTAACTGTCCAAGAATAGGATCCAAAGTGTTAGGAAATATTTGTTCCCATAAATACAAAGGAGGATGTCTCTCCTCATACTTCTGGCACTTTAGTCAGACTGCCAGACTGTGCACCACAGAACCAATCAGGAGAGAATACATACAGGTCAACGGTGCCAATTGAAAGTCAAGGGGCGTGTCTGTGCCTTTTGGATTACTCTCTCTTTACAGAGAACCCCTGTGGTTCAAGTCTGCTCTGCGCATGTCTGGAAGTGACAGAGCCAGCAGCCAAGAGTTTTTCACAGTATGTCATAGAAAAGCATTACACTTATGAATGTATGTAAAATGCTAATATGTATTAGATCCAACACAATGGAATAACTAAAGACCTGAATTAGAATGCAGCGTGTTCCCGATTCCTCCTTCTCTTTCTGTCCTGCAGGGTTAACCAAAAACACTTGGCCTGATGGTTCATGCAGATACTGGGGAAGCAATATAGAAATATTGATCCCTTAAATGATGTTACTATTAAATGACCCATATCACAACCCTCATACCCCTTCACAAAAATGTACCTAAATCAATTTTGGAAAAAGGATTTTACTCACAAAAGACGTAGGGATTTATTTTCCCAGTTAGAAATAGTAGGCCATGCATCAAATAACTATTTTCATCAGAAAAACCAACCCTCAAATGCACTATTGCATTTTGTAAGTTGTCTGCAGATGGCTTGTTGTGAATGCATTCAAATATCAAGCCATTATCAGGTTATGTAAACTGCGTTCTAATACTCAACGTAGAAGGATTTGTCTTAATGTTCAGTATATGAAAGTGATGATTTGAAAAGGATTCTTTCACATTATCAAGCTCACTCTGACTGACAAATCACTGCCTATTACTGTGATTAAAAACAGCATATTTAACATTGTTTTTCATGTGGCCTACCTGTGCGCCTTCCTTTAAACACCTCTGTTTGAACACCTCTCCTGTCCTTGATCCAAACCACATACAGCCATTTGTGGATCTTTTCAGTGTCCATGTGAAAGATAGTTACTGCGAAGATGGAACATTTGTTGACTTAAAAAGAAAAATGTTAACACCCATGTAAAATGAAGGCCTGCAAAGCTTACAGATTTAAGTCTAATAGCATGAGATGAAAGTAGACAAACATCAGAGTGTGCGATATGAAGTGGACATTCTGAACCTTGTTTGAGGGCAGTAGGTCACATGACCAAGGAGCTATTGAAATTCTAAATTTCGAAAAATTCATGTAAAATTATGTGAGATAAAAATGGACAAACTAAAGGGTGTGCAATGTGTAGGCCCACTGAGTGGACATTCTGAACCTTGTTTGAAGTCATTAGGTCACATGTCCAAAGAGCTATTGACATTTTACATTTAGAAAAATTCATGTAAAAACGTGTGAGATGAAAATAGACAAACTAAAGGGTGTGCAATATAGAAGGGTAGTCAGTGGACATTCTGAACCTTGTTTGAAGTCAGTAGGTCACATGACCAAGGAGTTATTGAAATTTGAATGTACTTTGTTTACGCTCCCTAACTAATTCAACTTGGAATACAAAATGCTGCTCACATTTCCACATGTTTATTAGCTTTGGAAAGCGAATTAATGTCCAAATCGTGAAAATAAGACCTGTGCAATGTTGTGCGCAATTTTTCCAGCATCATGACAATTATTTGGAGTCTGTGGCTCAAGTGGTTTGAAAGCTAATGAGGTTTGAAAGTTCGAATATCCGTCGAATCTCCAATATGAAACTGTCTTTACCTCGGTAAACAAAAAGTAGTCTACATCCCTTTATTAAACGGTCACAATTCAATTAGTCAGACTGACTTCCATGGAGCTGTGCACACGTCCTGGCGCACGCTGCCTTCTCCCGCCAGAAGGCAAACCATTGGAATGTTTGCACATGTAGTAAAGGTTGAATTATGGCCCAGATAAAAAAAACAACTCATGTCTACGACGCTAATGCTGAAAACTCCAGCGCCCAGATAAAGGGGCGACTGTGCTCTCTGCTCGACCGCACGAGACAGGGACAAATATGCTCTAGAATTTCGGGAACTTGTTAAAGTTCCAGCTGCGAGGTCTGTGGCAACCTGACCACGGGAATGAATTTCTCCGTGTAGCGTTATTTCATGGTGACAACTCACTGACACGATGTAGTAGGCTACTAGACAGGCTCTGCCACACTCACCTAGTGTGGTGGCAGTGGATTTGTTTTATAGTCCTATAAATTCTAGATATCTAATTAGCCTAACATAGTCAAGTCATTGAGGTGTCAAAACTGTTGAAAGGAAATTATGAAAATTCCCATCATTGCATAAGGCCTACATCTTTCTCATAAAGCCTACTTTAAATAAATGGCTGCACAATTCTCATCTGAAATGTGAATAGACACAGGTACCTACATATTGACTGACTCACTTTCTACACAAGGAGGAGGGGAAAGGGAGCCACTTCTACCAATGTTTAAAGTTCTGTTTTGCTTCTTTTTAAAACAGTTTGTGTAACTTCCTCTCCTCCTTTTTTTAAATTGACCTTGGCCTAATTTTCTGGCCTAGTATTATGACAGTATGTGATAGTCTATCTCTCTGTACAGAGGAAGCTAAGGGTAAAACGGTGATTCTTAGATAAAGAGTATTTTCCTATCCGACTGCATAGGGATCCTGTCTATGCCACCGCGACAAATGGGCCAAGCGTCTCACAAAACCTACTGACCCCAAGGGGAAAATTGAAAATGTTATTTAGATGCATGACTGTGCTATATATTAGTGAATGGCCTTTGCTTCTTAAAGCCCACTAAGGTCGATGTCTGCCAATGCGGAAATCTCATTAGCATAATACAAAAATCCCTATAAAAATCTGTCAGTTTAAGATAGAGATATGTTTTTTTGCACTTCTGGGACAGAGCTAGAGCGATGTTTGTCAGTCCATGAGACTTGCTGAAAATCTGTCTTCGCACTAAATTCTCTGTAGCGTCCAAAAGGTTTGGCCTATAAAACTATTATGACCCCTCTATGGAAAGATGAAACTCGACCACGATGCTGTTCTCCATTTTTCTCTATGTCCCCCATAAGCGTCTTTGGACTCGTCTGAAGTCGGTCCAGCCGATCTGCCAACTTCTGTCTGTAGCATCCTAACAGATTGGGCTACACATTAATATGAGGTGAGACTCTCACAAACGTGTACATCGGTTGTTTTGATCTAGGGCTCCAACAAGTGGAAGTACAGCGCATTTGGAAAGTATTCAGACCCCTTCACTTTTTCAACATTTTGTTACGTTACAGCCTTATTCTAAAATTGATTACATCATTTTTTCCCCCCATCAATCTACACACAATACCCCATATTGACAAAGGAAAAACTGGTTTTTATTTTTTTTGGCAAAAAAAAAAAAGATTACATTTACATAAGTATTCAGATCTTTTATCAGTACTTTGTTGAAGGACCTTTGGCAGCGATTACAGCCGAGTCGTCTTGGGTATGATGCTACAAGGTTGGCACACCTGTATTTGGGGAGTTTTTCCCATTCTTCTCTGCAGATCCTCTCAAGCTCTGTCAGGTTGGATGGGGAGCATTGCTGCACAGCTATCTTCAGGTCTCTCCAGAGATGTTAGATCGGGTTCAAGTCCGGGCTCTGGCTGTGCCACTCAAGGACATTCAGAGACTTGTCCCGAAGCCACTCCTGCGTTGTCTTGGCTGTGTGCTTAGGGTCGTTGCCCTGTTGGAAGGTGAACCTTCACACGAGTTTGAGGTTCTGAGTGCTCTGGAGCAGGTTTTCATCAAGGATCTCTCTGTGCTTTGCTCCGTTCATTTTTCCCTCAATCCTGACTAGTCTTCCAGTCCCTGCCGCTGAGAAACAACCCCACAGCATGATGCTGCCACCAACATGCTTCACTGTAGGGATGGTGCCAGGTTTCCTTAAGACGGGACGCTTGGCATTTAGGCCAAAGTGTTCAATCTTGGTGTCATCAGACCAGAGAATCTTGTTTCTCATGGTCTGAGAGTCCTTTAGATGACTTTAGGCAAACTCCAATCGGGCTCTCATGTACCATTTACTGAGGAGTGGCTTCCGTCTGGCCACTCTACCATAAAGGCCTGATTGGTGGAGTGCTGCAGATATGGTTGTCCTTCTCGAAGGTTCTCCCATCTCCACAGAGGAACTCTGGAGCTCTGTCAGAGTGACCATCGGGTTCATGGTCAACTCCCTGACCAAGGCCCTTCTCGCCCGATTGCTCAGTTTGGCCGGACAGACAGCTCTAGAAAGAGTCTTGGTGGTTCCAAACTTCTTCCATCTAAGAACGATGGCGGCCACTGTGTTCTTGGGGACCTTCATTGCTGCAGACATTTTTTGGTACCCTTCCCCAGGTCTGTGCCTCGACACAATCCTGTCTCGGAGCTCTACGGACAATTCCTTCGACCTCATGGCTTGGTTTTTGCTCTGACATGCACTGTCAACTGTGGGACCTTACATAGACAGGTGTGTGCCTTTCCAAATCATGTCCAGTCAATTGAATTTACCACAGGTGGACTCCAATCAAGTTGTAGAAACATCTTTAGGATGATCAATGGAAACAGGATGTACCTGAGCTCAATTTTGAGTCTCATAGCAAAGGGTCTGAAACCTTATGTAAATAAGATATTTCTGTTTTTTATGTTTAATAATACATTTGCAAAAATGTCTAAAAACCTGTTTTCATTTGTCATTATGGGATATTGTGTGTAGATTGATGAGGAACATTTTATATTTAATTTAATCAATTTAAATATAAGATTGTAACGTAACAAAATGTGGAAAAAGTCTGAATACTTTCCGAACGCACTGTATATATGGAAACTGTTTAGTGCCAAAAACATGTAAAAAAACAACAACAAATGTTTCCTTATCTTTCTTATACATCTCAGATATAGGACAGACACTTCAGAACAAACTTTCTATTGATTTTCTGTGGGAATTATCTGTTGTTGCAAGTTGTGAATCTGTTATTTAATGCGTTTGTATGGGCTAATAGCAATAAAATCAAATACAATTTTTCATCAAATATTGTTTTTATAATTATATTTTTTAAACTTCAAGGGATCTTAAAATTCTAAATCAAATAGCCAAATGATCCTTGGTATGACCTTCTTAAAACAATTCCACATACAGTGGCTTTAGAAAGTATTCACGCCCTTGGCATTGTTCCTATTTTGTTGCCTTACAACCTGGAATTAAAAAAAATTATCATTTGATTTACACAAATTGCCTACCACTTTGAAGATGCAAAATATGTTTTATTGTGAAACAAACAAGAAATAAAACAAAAAAACAAAACTTGAGAGTGCATAACTATTCACCCCCCCACCAAAGTCAATACTTTGTAGAGCCACCTTTTGCAGCAATTACAGCTGCACGTCTCTTGGGGTATGTGTCTATAAGCTTGGCACATCTAGCCACTGGGATTTTTGCCCATTCTTCAGGGCAAAACTGCTCCAGCTCCTTCAAGTTGGATGGGTTCCACTGGTGTACAGCAATCTTTAAGTCATACCACAGATTCTCAATTGGATTGAGGTCTGGGCTTTGACTATGCCATTCCAAGACATTGACATGTTTCCCCTTAAACCACTCAAGTGTTGCTTTAGCAGTATGCTTAGGGTCATTGTCCTGCTGGAAGGTGAACCTCCATCCCAGTCTCAAATATCTGGAAGACGGAAACAGGTTTCCCTCAAGAATTTCCCTGTATTTAGCGCCATCCATCATTCCTTCAATTCTAATCAGTTTTCCAGTCCCTGCTGATGAAAAACATCCCTACAGCATGATGCTGCCACCACCATGCTTCACTGTGGGGATGGTGTTCTCGGGGTGATGAGAGGTGTTGAGTATGCGCCAGATATAGCATTTTCCTTGATGGCCAAAAAGCAAAATTTTTGTCTCATCTGACTAGAGTACCTTCTTCCATATGTTTGAGGAGTCACCCACATGCCTTTTGGCGAACACCAAACGTGTTTGCTTATTTTTTTCTTTAAACAATGGCTTTTTTCTGGTCACTTCCGTAAAGCCCAGCTCTGTGGAGTGTACGGCTTAAAGTGGCCCTATGGACAGATACTCCAATCTCTGCTGTGGAACTTTGCAGCTCCTTCAGGGTTATCTTTGGTCTCTTTGTAGCCTCTCTTATTAATGCCCTCCTTGCCTGGTCTGTGAGTTTTGGTGGGCGGCCCTCTCTTGGCAGGTTTGTTGTGATGCCATATTCTTTCCATTTTTTAGTAATGGATTTAATGGTGCTCTGTGGGATGTTCAAAGATTTGGGTTATAAAAAAATATCCCATCCTGATCTGTACTTCTCCACAACTTTGTCCCTGACCTGTTTGGAGAGCTCCATGGTCTTCATAGTGCCACTTGCTTAGTGGTGTTGCAGACTCTGGGGCCTTTCAGAACAGATGTATATATACTAAGATCATGTGACAGAACATGTGACACTTAGATTGCACACAGGTGGACTTTATTTAACTAATTATGTGACTTCTGAAGGTAATTGGTTGCACCAGATCTTATTTAGGGGATTCACAGCAAAGGGGGTGAATACATACGTACGCACCACTTTTCTGTTTTTTTTTTTGTTGTTGTATTTTTTTATTTTTTTCACTTCATCAATTTGGACCATTTTGTAAGAAAAATGCTAAGGGAGATGAATACTTTTGCAAGGCACTGTAGTTTAGTAGAACCGTACTGAGCCATTGCAGAACAAGCTAGCCTGTATTTCAGTACAGGCCTACAGTGCAACAGACAGTCTATTTTCTAAACGAATGTGTCAGTGCTGAATCAAGGTTGTTTTTCTGGTTTAGTTAGTTGGCCTATGTGCAGGCTAAATGGTGTCATGAGGCAACACAATTGTGGGTTTTCATCATTGGGTTTGAGGTATAAACATTAGGTCATTTATAGACCTCTGAGTATCAGCTTCTGTTATCATCAAACAAAGCCCCATAGTCATTGTGACTTTCTGTATATTCCAATTTGCTCCTTGAGTGTGTGTTTTTCCCCTCGTCTTTCCACTACGAACGGAGATCCACATGTTTTCAATCAGATTTGTCCTTTGATTTTCCAGAAAATGACTGCGATACAGCCCGGCGCAGTAGATCACTGGCTGTTCCACCGCTGTGGAGACACTGTCTGAAGCAATGGCCTGCAATAACGCCGCACACACACATTACACACAAACACACACACTATGGACACATGGATGCCAGCGCGCGCACACACACACACACACACACCAAAATACAGTACGTGTGCTCTGATGTTCAAATACAAAGTCTAGTTAATCTTAATGGTGAATCAACAGGCCTCCCAGGTCGAGAGAGAAAGGTTACTTGCTACTTTCGTGACCCAGCTAGATAAAGATAGAAACGGCATTTGTTTGTTTTTTGTAATTCCCCTCTCAGACCTTTGATGAGCTGACAACAGGGCAATTTGGACGGTCCATTTGGGTGCGAAGGCTTCAAGGTGGCAGCCAAGGGTCAGTTCATAAACACACACACATTCGCACACACAAAAAGAAACACAAATAAAGAGTCTGTCTTCCCCCCCTTTGCCTCTTTCTCTCGCTCGCTCTTGTTCAAACCTGACCGAACATATTATAATTTCAAAGAAACACTTGAATTACAGAATTACAGAACACTACTTTGCATTATTTCAAATTCCTTCCTTCTTTCTTGGGAAAAACGCCCGACTGATAATCAGGAATTCATGGACTTGTTTTTCACTGCATTGTCTTGCATTGAGATGGATAGAGTGATGGATAGTGATAGAGAGAGAGAGCAAGGGAGAGAGTGAGAGCGGAAAAGAAAAATAGCATTTTGTGTGCAGATCTCTTACTGCCAAGCAGTGTCTGCTGCTCTGAACCATGACCTTGCAAAGGTAGAGAGAGGGACGGATAGAGAGACCGATTGATGAAGGGATGAATAGATGGGTGGATGGATAGATAGATGGATGGATAGAGAGACTGCAGTCCCCTTTCTGACAGGCCACTGTGAGAGTGCCAACCCCCTTTGGCTCTGCAACTAGCAAGGGCAGCTCTCAAACCGCAATCCTGTGGCTTGGAACGGCGCTCCCGAGAGCTCAGAGTGCTCCAACAGGGAATATTCCCTGCCAACAGTGGTGTGAGATTCCAGTCGGTTCACACCTCACCATCACACACTCCCACATGGCGTCCCCCTGAACTACAGAACACTGTGCCACCCGCCAGCAAGTAGAGGGGTGTGGAGAGGGAAGAGGGGTGTGGAGAGGGAAGAGGGGTGTGGAGAGGGAAGAGGGGTGTGGAGAGGGAAGAGGGGTGTGGAGCGGGAAGAGGGGTGTGGAGCGGGAAGAGGGGTGTGAAGCGGGAAGAGGGGTGTGGAGAGGGAAGAGGGGTGTGAAGCGGGAAGAGGGGTGTGGAGCGGGAAGAGGGGTGTGGAGAGGGAAGAGGGGTGTGGAGAGGGAAGAGGGGTGTGGAGAGGGAAGAGGGGTGTGGAGCGGGAAGAGGGGTGTGGAGCGGGAAGAGGGGTGTGGAGCGGGAAGAGGGGTGTGGAGAGGGAAGAGGGGTGTGGAGAGGGAAGAGGGGTGTGGAGAGGGAAGAGGGGTGTGGAGAGGGAAGAGGGGTGTGGAGAGGGAAGAGGGGTGTGGAGAGGGAAGAGGGGTGTGGAGAGGGAAGAGGGGTGTGGAGCGGGAAGAGGGGTGTGGAGAGGGAAGAGGGGTGTGGAGCGGGAAGAGGGGTGTGGAGCGGGAAGAGGGGTGTGGAGAGGGAAGAGGGGTGTGGAGCGGGAAGAGGGGTGTGGAGAGGGAAGAGGAGCAGTGAGAGAGGAGACCGGTATGGTGGCATTCTTGGGTGGCGTTCTTGGGCTCTTATTTATTAAGCGTCAATTCGTACATTTTCATTCTTCCACCAGATGATATAGTCCAGACAAAGATCTGGTTATTTTTGTCATATTGCTACAGAGTCGTGTCCTTAATCCTCATGTCTACCAGATGCGTCAATCTCTTTGCGTTCTAGCGGAAATCATTCAATGTCAATGGTGCGGTCCGCAGCACTGCGTTGGGGATGCTGCACTAGGCTGCGGTGCATTCTGTGTACCGCATGGGTTCAATATTTTCAACTCGCGTGTTGCTTTACCATGCGGTGGAACAAACAGAAGTTAATAAACAGTCAAGCCAGTTAGCTTGCTAGCTATTGAACTACGAAGTTAACCACTTTGCTAGATGGTTTAGCTAAGTATTTGCTAGCACCTGGCTTCCACTTTCCAGCTTATTATTTCATATTCAAATGACAAGGTAATCCAATCATATCGGTAATGTGTCTGTCTACATGCAACATTTTTAGCATTGAGGTCCGGGTAGCAATCTGCTCTTTGGTCGAACACAGCAGGGAACCCAGAGACAGTAAAAATGACCTTCTCCATGCTGCAAACCTTTCTGCAGCCTTGCAAAACACAAGTACGGAAAATGCGGACTAGACATCCTGCAAAAAAGACATAGGACAAAACGCATGCGCACCTGGTGGACATACGGTGTTAATTATTTTTGCATAGTTGCTAGCAAAATGACTGGTTGTCCGTTCTAAACAAAATGGTTGCTATGCATGTCCATGATAATGACGATGATGCATGCATATTATTGTTAACCCCCGCTGTAACAAACTGAATGTTAGGCTGGAAGCAATGGGAAATAATGTGCGAGTTGAGATCAATACAAGAGATGATTGGGACAGCAACACGAACATGAAATTCTAGTAGAGATCAATACAAGAGATGATTGGGACAGCAACACGAACATGATATTCTGATGGAGTCACAGTGATCATTTTCAGATGGAATTGTTAGCAGGCATAGGTGTGTCTGTGACGTCCAATACAGTCTGGTACAAGTCAACAGGGCAGCCGTGAGTTGGGAAGGTGTGTGAGGAATTTGGGAAGAGGTCAGGTCAGATGAAGTGAGAAGGAACAGATATCACTAAAGTTCTGTAAGTTCAGATGTGTAAGGAGGAGACTCAGCATAGGATAAAGAGTTACATACCAGTACTTGTGTGAATATGTCTTGGTCTGTTCAGCTGTCTGGCCCATTGGGTGAATAAACTTGGTTTGAGCTTTAATAATTGTCCATGAGTTTTTACTATTTTTAACTAGAACCTAAATGTATATAGGAAGTCTACACACACAGCCAACGCTTCTGTCCCATGTTATAGAGACATTAAACCAATGGACTTCCTGTTTCACATTATGTATTTAAATACTGTATCCTCAACATAGCTCATAATATATCTACTACTGTACATTGCCTAATAGTTCTACTGTTTATACACACTGCATGTTTATTTATATACTGGATTCTTTACATAACTCACTCTAATATATTTAACTAGTCAAGTCGGTTAAGAAAAAAATCTTATTTACAATGACAGCCTACCCCGGCCAAACCCGAACGACACGGGGCCAATTGTGCAGCGCCCTATGGGACTCCCAATCACAGCCAGTTGTGATACAGCCTGGATTCGAACCAGGGTCTGTAGTGACGCCTCTAGCACTGAGTTGCAGTGCCTTAAAACTCTGCGCCACTCAGGAGCCCATATCATTCACTGCTGTACATATCATTCTTAATATATCTTGTGTAAATTCATCCGGTCTATATACGTATAGATTGCATTACTGTTACAGTCATGTGTTTCTTATTTTTGGCGTACTCTACTTGTTTGGAGCTAGTAACAAAAGCATTTTGCTGCACCCGCTATAACATCTGCTAAACTGTGTACGCGACCAATAAACTTTGAAAGAGAACAGCAAACCATGAACCTTTAATCCTCAAATAAACTAATCTCTGTGCAGTCAATCGATCAATAATTTTAGAATTTTTTTTGTTGAAAAAAATATATATTTACATTTTACAATCTGTAGATACAATGAGAATAGAAAGGTTCAGAACCTTTGTGAAACATCACAGCACAGTTGAAAAAAATGTCATATGGGAAATAAAAATCCAATATGGATGGTGTTAAAAGATACAGTTGTAGTCGGAAGTTTACATACACTTAGGTTGGAGTCATTAAAACTAGTTTTTCAACCACTCAACAAGTTTCTTGTTAACAAACAAAATTTTTGGCAAGTCTGTCATCTACCTTGTGCATGACACAAGTAATTTTTCCAACAATTAATTACAGACAGATTATTTCACTTATAATTCACTGTATCACAATTCCAGTGGGTCAGAAGTTTACATACACTAAGTTAACTGTGCCTTTAAACAGCTTGGAAAATTCCAGAAAATTATGTAATGATTTTAGAAGCTTCTGATAGGCTAATTGACATCATTTGTGTCAATTGGAGGTGTACCTGTGGATGTATTTCAAGGCCTAACTTCAAACTCAGTGCCTCTTTGCTTGACAACACGGGAAAATCAAAAGAAATCAGCCAAGACCTCAGAAAAAGAACTGTAGATCTCCACAAGTCTGGTTCATCCTTGGGAGAAATTTCCAAACGCCTGAAGGTACCACGTTCATCTGTAGAAACAATAGATGCAAGTATAAAAATCATAGGACCACGCAGCCGCCATACCGCTCAAGAAGGAGACATGTTCTGTCTCTTAGAGATGAATGCACTTTGGTGCGAAAAGTGCAAATCAATCCCAGAACAACAGCAAAAGACCTTGTGAAGATGCTGGAGGAAAGGTACAAAAGTATCTATATCCACAATAAAACGAGCCCTATATCGACATAACCTGAAAGGCCGCTCAGCAAGGAAGAAGCCACTGCTCCAAAACCGCCAGAAAAAAGCAAGACTACGGTTTGCAACTGCACATGGGTACAAAGATTGTACTTCTTGTAGAAATGTCCTCTGGTCTGATAAAACAAAAATAGAACTGTTTGGCCATAATGACCATGATTATGTTTAGAGGAAAAGGGGGAAGGGTTGCAAGCTGAAGAACACCATCCCAACCGTGAAGACCTGGGGTGGCAGCATCATGTTGTGGGGGTGCTTTGCTGCAGGAGGGACTGGTGCACTTCACAAAATTGATGGCATCATAAGGAGGGAAAATTATGTGGATACATTGAAGCAACATTTCAAGACATTAGTCAGGAAGTTAAAGCTTGGTCGCAAATGGGTCTTCCAAATGGACAATGACTCCAAGCGTACTTCCAAAGTTGTGGCAAAATGGCTTAAGGCCAACAAAGTCAAGGTATTGAAGTGGCCATCACAAAGCCCTGACCTCAATCCCATTGAAAATTTGTGGGCAGAACTGAAAAAGCATGTGCGAGCAAGGTGGCCTACAAGCCTGACTCAGTTACACCAGCTCTGTCAGGAGGAATGGGCCAAAATTCACCCAACTTATTGTGGGAAGCTTGTGGAAGGCTACCCGAAACGTTTACCCCAGGTTAAACAATTTAAAGGCAATGCTACAAAATACTAATTGAGTGTATGTAAACTTCTGACCCACTGGGAATGTGATGAAAGAAATAAAAGCTGAAAGAAATCATTCTCTCTACTATTATTCTGTCATTTCACATTCTTAAAATAAAGTGGTGATCCTAACTGACCTAAAACGGAATTTTTACTAGGATTAAATGTCAGGAATTGTGAAAAACTGAGTTTAAATGTATATGGCTAAGGTGTATGTAAACTTCTGACTTCACCTGTAGATGGGAGGGGTTGAATGGAGCTGAAGGTTGGGACTAATAACAACAAATAATAACAAGATAACTAAGTAAAACATACTGTGTCCGTAAAACGTATATAGGTTAAGAACTTTTGTGAAAGAGCACAGTTTGAAA
Organism: Salmo trutta; assembly: GCF_901001165.1. NCBI lineage: Eukaryota > Metazoa > Chordata > Actinopteri > Salmoniformes > Salmonidae > Salmo > Salmo trutta. Next base: position 36,650,452 of record NC_042966.1, on the reverse strand, counting down.
GATAAGGCAAATTGAAATTAGATGAAATAGATGGGAGAGGTTGAGGGTAGAGGACAGGAGTAAAAACAAACAAAATAAAACTATTGTAAAACAGACTGTGTCCATAAAATGCGTATAGTATGTATAAGCTGGAAGTAGAATTGTTTTTGTTCACTAGTTTACTCCAATTAGGGTAGGGGTGGTAGGGTTAGAAAGTAATAAAAGGAATTATATTAAAAAAAATATGTGTACATATGTGTATGTATGTATGTATGTATGTATGTATATATGTATGTATGTATGTATGTATGTATGTATGTATGTATGTATGTATGTATGTATGTATGTATGTATGTATGTATGTATGTATGTATTTACAGTGGCTTGAGAAAGTATTCACCCTCCTTGGCATTGTTCCTATTTTATTGCCTTACATCCTGGAATTAAAATAGATTTTTGGGGGGTTTGTGTCATTTGATTTACACAACATGCCTACCACTTTGAAGATGCAAAATATATTTTATTGTGAAACAAACAAGAAATAAGACAGAAAAACAGAAAACTTGAGAGTGCATAACTATTCACCCCCCACAAAGTCAATACTTTGTAGAGCCACCTTTTGCACCAATTACAGCTGCATGTCTCTTGGGGTATGTCTCTATAAGCTTGGGACATCTAGCCACTGGGATTTTTGCCCATTCTTCAAGGCAAAACTGCTCCAGCTCCTTCAAGTTGGATGGGTTCCGCTGGTGAACAACAAACTTTAAGACATACCACAGATTGCCAATTGGATTGAGGTCTGGGCTTTGACTAGGCCATTCCAAGACATTGAAATGTTTCCCCTTAAACCACTTGAGTGTTGCTTTAGCAGTATGCTTAGGGTCATTTTCATTGGCAGGGACTGGGAAACTGGTTAGAATTGAAGGAATGATGGATGGCGCTAAATACAGGGAAATACTTGAGGGAAACCTGTTTCAGTCTTCCAGAGATTTGAGACTGGGACGGAGGTTCACCTTCCAGCAGGACAAACATCCCGACAGCATGATGCTGCCACCACAATGCTTCACTGTGGGGATGGTGTTCTCGGGGTGATGAGAGATGTTGGGTTTGCGCCAGACATAGCGTTTTTCTTGATTGCCAAAAAGCAGAATTTTTGTCTCATCTGACCAGAGTACCTTCTTCCATATGTTTGGGGAGTCTCTCACATGCCTTTGGCGAACATCAAACGTGTTTGATAATTATTTTCTTTAAGCAATGGCTTTTTTCTGGCCACTCTTCCGTAAAGCCCAGCTCTGTGGATGGTATGGCATAAAGTGGTCCTATGGACAGATACTCCAATCTCTGCTGTGGAGCTTTGCAGCTTCTTCAGGGTTATCTTTGGTCTCTTTGTTGCCTCTCTGATTAATTCCCTGCTTGCCTGGTCCATGAGTTTTGGTGGGTTGCCTTCTCTTGGCAGGTTTGTTGTGATGCCATATTCTTTACATGTTTTAACAATGGATTTAACGATGCTCCGTGGGATGTTCAAAGTTTAGGATATTTTTTTATAACCCAACTCTGATCTGTACTTCTCTACAACTTTGTCCCTGACCTGTTTGGAGAGCTCCTTGGTCTTCATGGTGCCGCTTGCTTGGTGGTACCCTTTGCTTAATGGTGTTGCAGACTCTGGGGCCTTTCAGAACAGGTGTATATATACTGAGATCCTGTGACAGAACATGTGACACTTAGATTGCACACAGGTGGACTTTAACTAATTTTGTGACTTCTGAAGGTAATTGGTTACACCAGATCTTATTTAGGGACTTGATAGCAAAGGGGTGAATACTGTACATATGCACGCAACACGTTTGAATTATTATTATAATAATTTTTTTAACAAGTTATTTTCCTAATTTCACCTCATCAATTTGGACCTTTTGTGTATATCCATTACATGAAATCCATTACAGGTTGTAATGCAACAAAATAGGAAAAACACCAAGGGGGATGAATACTTTTGCAAGGCACTGTATATGTGTATGTATATGTACTGTATATTTGCAAAAAAATATATGGGGGATTGGAAGTGATGCAGACAATTACATTGATTGAAGCTGCAATCTGTCTGCAATATTAAAGCTGGTCTACCCCCTAAAAAAATAAATACAGTATATATACACACACATATATATTATATATATATATATATAACATCTCTGTGCTGCTGTTTTAGTTATTCAGTCTCCTGAGGATTAATGCCAAAATGATCTAATAATCGTAATGCTGTATGAAGTCATTTCTTTCTTCCTTTCTCACTCTCTTCCTAGGCATGGCCATTGCCAGAGCAGACAATACATGTCAATAATCCATCTGAATCCATTCTTTCCCTTTCCAAACCTGTATGCACCCACTCGCGCTCCTCTACCTCTCTCCTCTCTCATCACAAAATATTGCAGATCAGGACTGCACACAGCGCCTTTGTGTGGTTGCCATGGATACCAGTTGCCGTGCCTTCAGACTGATGCTGATATCTGGAGTCCTTTGAGATGTTGCGTTGCATATTCTACTGTGTCCTAGTCAATGCCAATTCGACATTGCTCGTCCTAATATTTATATATTTTACTTTGAGATTTGTGTGTATTGTTGTGAATAGTTAGACATTACTGCACTGTTGGAGCTAGGAACACAAGCATTTTGTTAAACCCGCAATAACATCTGCTAAATATGTGTATGTGACCAATAAAACGTGATTTGCTCCATTTGCTCCATTGTCTGATCATCTCGCCACCTTGAAAAGTGTGTTTCAGCGGTTGGAGAATGTTTCTTTAACCCTCAATTTGGCCAAGTTTGAGTTTGGGAAGGCTACTGTGACTTACTTAGGGAAGCAGGTGGGATGAGGTCAAGTGCGCCCAGTACCTGGCAAAATGGAAGCAATTATTGCTTTTCCTGCTCCCACAACTCGCCGCCAGTTGCGCAGATTCCTGGGGATGGCAGATTCCTGGCGATGGTAGGGTACTATCGTACGTTCTGTAAGAATTTCTCGACGGTAGTAGCTCCCCTTTCATCTCTGCTTACTCTCAAAGTACCATTTAAGTGGACCCAGGAATGTAACTATGCTTTTGAGTCCGCCAAAGCGCTCCTTTGTAGTGCCCCAGTGCTTGCCGGCCCCAACTTTGACCAACCTTTTAAGTTGGAGGTAGACGCTAGTATAGTGGGGGTGGGTGCGGTTCTCTTGGAGGAAGATGAAGATGGAGTGGATCAGCCCGTCAGTTTCTTCTCCCGTAAGTTCAACTTGTGTCAGTCAAGGTATTCCATTGAATAAGAGACGGTGGCTTTATTGCTAGCCTTATAGTTTTTTGAGGTATATGTGGGCTCCAGTGCCTTGCCTGTACTGGTCTTCACGGACCATAATCCTCTAGTGTTTTTTAGGCAAATGTACAATCAGAACCGCCACCTTATGCGGTGGGCTCTGATTGTACAGGGATACAATAACCAGATTAACTATGTGAAGGGTTCGGTGAATGTGGTTGCCGACCCTCTATCACGGGTTTAGTAACTGGGGATGCGTGTTGGTTTTGGTTGTTGCAAACTGGGAATTTGTAGGTTTTGGGGTGGGCGTGTTATGTTCCCCAGTTTCTGTGTTGTTTTGGATTTGTATGTGTTTGTATTTCAGGAAATGGCTTCCTGGATTCTAAGAAGCTGATTGGTCGGCCCCATCGATGATTGGAGCTCTGAACCCTCCCGCTCGTCAGGAGAAACAGCTGTTTTCAATTATCAACTCCTTCTCCAGCTGGATAAAAGCCAGTGTTCCTTTGTCAGGAGGAGAAAGCTTCTTTGATGTCCTGTGTTGGTTGTTGCCCAGTAACAGTTTTGTTGAAAGTATTTTGTAGCTGCTACTTCTGAGGTATGTGTATGCAAATAGGACTCAGTGTTTGTAATTATTCAATTTCATTTGTTCCCAGGGGGGGGGAGGCACCTTGGGAGTGCTTAGGCAAGAGGCCTGCGGGCATACATAACCTGTAGTATTTATTGTCTATGCACTCTAGGTAAGACCTGGGCGGACCACCCCCTGTATTTTGGTTAGCGTGCCAGGAGGTGCTGAAAGGTTAAGTAAGTAGTGGGTAGGCAGGTAAAGTAGGAGATGGGACTCTAACTTTTACTTTCTTTGCTTTGGTTGCGCCCAGCCCCTTTTCCCCAACATTACCGTGTTAAGGAAAATAAATTCCATGTAAACGGTAATATTCTCTGCCTCTGTCATCCTTACCTACAATCACATAACTCTTTCACTCCATGGGGAGTTGAGTGTAGCAGGGTGTTGCGATCCCTCCAAGAGGTGTTTGTAACATAGTGATAGACAACATACTCAGCATGTTACCTGGTGATATGGTGCTGCTAGTGATATACAACTTACTCAGAATGTGATATGGTGCTGTTAGTGATAGACAACATACTCAGAATGTGATATGGTGCTGTTAGTGATAGACAACACACTCAGAATGTGATATCTGGTGCATCCTGTTTCCGTTGATCATCCTTGATTTTTCTAGAACTTGATTGGAGTCCACCTGTGGTGAATTCAATTGATTGGACATGATTTGGAGAGGCACATGTCTATAAGCATGGTGGTGGCAGCATCATGCTGTGGGGATGTTTCTCAGCGGCAGGGACTGGGAGACTAGTCAGGATCGAGGGAAAGCTGAACGTAGCAAAGTACAAAGATCATTGAATAAAACCTGCTCCAGAGCACTCGGGACCTCAGAATGGGGTGAAAGTTCACCTTCCAACAGGACAATGACCCTAAGCACACAGCCAAGACAACGCAGGAGTGGCTTCGGGACAAGTCTCTGAATGCCCTTGAGTGGCCCAGCCAGAGGCCAGACTTGAACCCGATCTAACATCTCTGGAGAGACCTGAAAATCTCTGTGCAGTGACTCTCCCCATCCAATCTGATAGAGCTTGAGAGGATCTGCAGATAAGAATGGGAGAAATTCCCCAAATAAAGGTGTGCCAAGCTTGTAGCGTCATAACCAAGAAGACTAGAGGCTGTAATCGCTGCCAAAGGTGCTTCAACAAAGTACTGATAAAGAGTCTTTATTACCTATGTAAATGTGATATCAGATTTTCATTTTTCATACATTTGCCTTCATTTCTAAAAACATGTTTTTGCTTTGTCATTATGAGCTTTTGTGTGTAGATTGATAAGGGGAAAAAAAAGCAATTTAATCCATTTTAGAATTAGAATGTAACAAAATGTGAAAAATGTCAAGCGGTCTGAATACTTTCCGAATGCACTGTAATGTTGATATACGGTGGGTATACGGTTGATATCAAGTGGGTATACGGTTGATATCCGGTGGGTATACGGTTGATATCCGGTGGGTATACGGTTGGTATACGGTTGGTATACGGTGGGTATACGGTTGGTATCCGGTGGGTATACGGTGGGTATACGGTTGGTATCCGGTGGGTATACGGTGGGTATCTGGTGGGTATATGGTGGGTATATGGTGGATATCCGGTGGGTATACGGTTGATATCCGGTTGATATATGGTTGATATACTGTATCAGTATGAATATATCTAAACGCAGAGAGATGGACTCTGTGCAGTAATTTAGTGTCCAGTTCAGATATGGCTTGATGTGCTGTGCAGCATAGAGTGTATAGTCCTTTAGTCTCTATGGGCCAGATGGTCGGTTGGTGAGGGCCACAGCATAGTCCTTTAGTCTCTATGGGCCAGATGGTCGGTTGGTGAGGGCCACAGCATAGTCCTTTAGTCTCTATGGGCCAGATGGTCGGTTGGTGAGGGCCACAGCATAGTCCTTTAGTCTCTGGGCCAGATGGTCGGTTGGTGAGGGCCACAGCATAGTCCTTTAGTCTCTATGGGCCAGATGGTCGGTTGGTGAGGGCCACAGCATAGTCCTTTAGTCTCTATGGGCCAGATGGTCGTTTGGTGAGGGCCACAGCATAGTCCTTTAGTCTCTATGGGCCAGATGGTCGGTTGGTGAGGGCCACAGCATAGTCCTTTAGTCTCTATGGGCCAGATGGTCGGTTGGTGAGGGCCACAGCATAGTCCTTTAGTCTCTATGGGCCAGATGGTCGGTTGGTGAGGGCCACAGCATAGTCCTTTAGTCTCTATGGGCCAGATGGTCGGTTGGTGAGGGCCACAGCATAGTCCTTTAGTCTCTATGGGCCAGATGGTCAGTTGGTGAGGGCCACAGCATAGTCCTTTAGTCTCTATGGGCCAGATGGTCGGTTGGTGAGGGCCACAGCATAGTCCTTTAGTCTCTGGGCCAGATGGTCGGTTGGTGAGGGCCACAGCATAGTCCTTTAGTCTCTATGGGCCAGATGGTCGGTTGGTGAGGGCCACAGCATAGTCCTTTAGTCTCTATGGGCCAGATGGTCGTTTGGTGAGGGCCACAGCATAGTCCTTTAGTCTCTATGGGCCAGATGGTCGGTTGGTGAGGGCCACAGCATAGTCCTTTAGTCTCTATGGGCCAGATGGTCGGTTGGTGAGGGCCACAGCATAGTCCTTTAGTCTCTATGGGCCAGATGGTCGGTTGGTGAGGGCCACAGCATAGTCCTTTAGTCTCTATGGGCCAGATGGTCGTTTGGTGAGGGCCACAGCTCAGGGGAAGAAACTTTTCAGTTAGTGGGAGATTTTGAACCGCCTGCCAGAGGTTCATTTTTGGAGGAGGGGGTGACCGGGGTGGGAGGGGTCGCTAATCTTTCCTGCTCGCTTCCTTGCCCTTGAGTTGTGTAGGACCTCGATGGAGGGCAGGTGGCAGCCAAAAGACCCTCTCTGCAATCCGGACAATATGTTTCAGTTTGCCCTTGCGGCGGGCAGATGCACACCCCAACCCAAACCAGACAGTGATGGAGGAGGTGAGGATGGACTCAACGATTGATGCGTAAAACCGGATCAGGATTGACTAGTAGATTTTATTTCAGCTGCCGCAAGTATTAAATCTGCCAGTGTGCCGCCTTGGTGACCGCTGGGCTGTTGTCCTTCCTCTTGAGGTTGTGGAAGATGATGGAATTTGAATGATTCAGCTGTGCCATCAATCTCGAGGGGGAGAGATGGCTCAGTCAAACATAATTTCCACGGTTTTGTTGTGTTGAGTTCCAGGTAATTGCGACAGCACCAGGCCACTAGCCGGTCGTCATCACCGACGGACGAGAGGCAGTGTTGTGAGTGAAGAGTGACGGACAAGAGGCAGTGTTGTGAGTGAAGAGTGACGGACGAGAGGCAGTGTTGTACACAACATCCACATGGGAAAGGTTTATTATTTCAACTGGTCAAACATTATAGGAACTCTGGTGATTTTAGGACTGACATCATCTCCAATCGCAAACATATTAGCTTTATTTTCATTTACGAAATTATGACAGTTAATCTATTTATCAGGAAATGCAAAAATATACAGATATGATCCCTCTTGATTTTGGCCCACTATGTGCACATGGCATAAAGACATTGAGACTGATCTGATGTGGCCTATTAGCTGTTCGACCATTAAATAATAATAATAGCATAATGAGGGATTTGAAATGTGTGGAAGTGGGGCGACATAGATCAATAAATAAATAGGACAATAACATGGTAATATTCAATATTTCATATCAACCGATTATGCTTTTACTCCTGAGAAATATACATTGACTGGTGGATTTGGCTGTAGGCCTTCCCCCCATTGACTGGTAGATTTGGTAGTAGACCTGACCCCCACATTGACTGGTGGATGTGGTAGTAGGTCCTACCCCCCCATTGACTGGTGGATGTGGTACTAGGCCTACCCCCCCATTGACTGGTGGATTTGGTAGTAGGCCTACCCCCCCCCCATTGACTGGTGGATTTGGTAGTAGGCCTACCCCCCCCCCCATTGACTGGTGGATTTGATAGTAGGCCTACCCCCCCCCCCCCCCATTGACTGGTGGATGTGGTAGTAGGCCTACCCCCCCATTGACTGGTGGATGTGGTAGTATGCCTACCCCCCCATTGACTGGTGGATGTGGTAGTAGGCCTACCCCCCCATTGACTGGTGGATGTGCTAGTATGCCTACCCCCCCATTGACTGGTGGATGTGGTAGTAGGCCTACCCCCCCATTGACTGGTGGATGTGGTAGTAGGCCTACCCCCCTATTGACTGGTGGATGTGCTAGTATGCCTACCCCCCCATTGACTGGTGGATGTGGTAGTAAGCCTACCCCCCCATTGACTGGTGGATGTGGTAGTAGGCCTACCCCCCCATTGACTGGTGGATGTGGTAGTAGGCCTACCCCCCCATTGACTGGTGGATGTGGTAGTAGGCCTACCCCCCCATTGACTGGTGGATGTGGTAGTATGCCTACCCCCCCATTGACTGGTGGATGTGGTAGTATGCCTACCCCCCCATTGACTGGTGGATTTGATAGTAGGCCTACCCCCCCATTGACTGGTGGATGTGGTAGTATGCCTACCCCCCCATTGACTGGTGGATGTGGTAGTAGGCTTACCCCCCCATTGACTGGTGGATGTGGTAGTAGGCCTACTCCCAAACCCAAAGTCCAACACTTAAGACAATAACATAGTGATTTTGGTCGTTTGGAGAAGTGGTTTAAAGACCACCTGACTGTAAATGAAAGTGAGAGTATAAGCTTTCTTAAGAACTCATTTACAACAGCCTGTAAATGTACAAGTAGCTTATACACTGTCGAGAGGACACAATAATTACTAGCCTACCTCCATATTTTCCTAATGGATAAAAACATTGTTGCTAATATATACTGTATTTCTTTAAGGGACAAGTGGAAAAAATAACCAGCCTGTTGATTCAACACCAAACTTAAACGTCAACAATTACTATTCCGTCATATCAATATTCTAATAAAGCAACAATTTGTTTTACAATAGTTACCGATAAAGCTGGCCTCGATCGGTACGTTACATTTAAATTAGGTTTTATAATCACCTGCCATTTTTAAAATAGTGAAAAGCTAGCTCCGGTTTCCCTCTTACCCGAGCAATACAGCTTTGATAAAACCATACAGGTATTGTTTGGGTTTTAGCTTGATGTATCATCATTAAAAAAAAAAAAATAGACATACATGTTCAAAGTGCAATTTAGTCTGATATAATCCATGATGTGGTAAACTTCATATGAGCACAATTATTAGTTGGTCATGGAAATGTTACTCTAACATGAATCTAATACGCTGGATTCATCTCTACAACAGAGTATTAATACTATAGAAAGTATAATACTCTGACCCAGAGAACACAGGATAAAAACATAAAGCTACGGTGTTCATGATTAAACATAGTTCAAAACAACCCTTAAAGTGTCATGGAAACATCACTTCACACCACATGGCTACTAAAGTCCAGGATGCAAAGTGCAGCCTCTGACCCCACCAGTCCATGACCCCTGATCTCTAAACCTTGACTTTCTCATGCCAAACCAAGGGGAGCACAAATTCAAACTGGACAATCCACACAGGTACAAAACAAGTCCATGCCAACAAAATAATACATCTCCATTTGATTCAAGTACAAGACAAATGGTAGACATTCAATGCAAAATAGCAAGTTATTAATGTTTTAAAATAGAGTACAAAAATATTTATAGGGATATAGGGGCTATGATATTGGATTTCATTGCAGCTTGGTATGGAATGCTTAATACTCTCAGTATTAACGATGGGCTTGTCAGAACTTGGCCCAGGGGCAACCTACAGTCCACTTAAAGATTCAGAACTGTTTACTACTGTATACTAGAAAGATCTTGATCCCTATCTACAGTGCATTCGGAAAGTATTCAGACCCCTTCATTTTCCACATTTTGTTACGTTACAGCCTTATTCTAAAATGTATTAAATTATACATTTTCCTCATCAATCTACACACAATACCCAATAATGACAACGCGAAAATATATAAAAAATTAAGAACAGAAATATCTTATTTGCATAAGTATTCAGACCGTCTGCTATGAGACTCGAAATTGAGCTCAGGTGCATCCTCTTTCCATTGTTCATCCTTGATGTTTCTACAACTTGATTGGAGTCCACCTGTGGTAAATTCAATTGATTGGACATGATTTGGAAAGGCACACACCTGTCTATATAAAGTCCCACAGTTGACAGTGCAAGTCAGAGCAAAAACCAAGCCAAAGGAACTGTCTGTACAGCTCCGAGACAGCATTTTTTTTATTTAACTAGGCAAGTCAGTTAAGAACAAATTCTTATTTACAATGACGGCCTACCGGGGAACAGTGCCTTGTTCAGGGGTAGAACAACAGATTTTTACCTTGTCAGCTCAGGGATTCAGTAACCTTTCGGTTACTGGCCCAACACGCTAACCACTAGGCTACCTGCCACCCCACTAGGCAACCTGCTGCATTGTATCGAGGCACAGATCTGGGGAAGGGTACCAAAACATTTCTGCCGCATGGAAGGTCCCCAAGAACACAGTGGCCTCCATCATTCTTAAATGGAAGACGTTTTGAACCAGCAAGACTCTTCCTACAGTTGGCCGCCCGGCCAAACTGAAGAATCGGGGGAGAAGGGCCTTGGTCAGGGAGGTGAACAAGAACCCGATGGTCATTCTGACAGAGCTCCAGAGTTCCTCAGTAGAGATGGGAGAAACTTCCAGAAGGACAACCATCTCTGCAGCTCTCCACCAATCAGGTCTTTATGGTATTGTCTTGGTCCTCCGTTCATTTTGATGAACAATTTACCTACTTTTACCAAAGAGCAGCTTCTGTCTACCAAAACATACTATTGTGTACCTTAGCAGCGCTTCCCTTTTTTAAATTTTTTTACACATGACAGCCCGCTTAGAGTTCGCCAAAAGGCACCTAAATGACTCCGACCATGGGAAAAAGATTCTCTGGTCTGATAAAACCAAGATTGAACCCTTTGCCCTGAATGTCAAGTGTCACGTCTGGAGGAAACCTGCCACCATCCCTACTGTGAAGCATGATGGTGGCAGATTCATGCTGTGGGGATGTTTTTCAGCAGCAGGGACTGGGAGGCTAGTCAGGATCAACAACCCTAAACACACAGCCAAGACAATGCAGGAGTGGCTTAGGGACAAGTCTCTGAATGTCCTTGAGGGGCCCAGCCAGAGCCCGGACTTGAACCCGATCTAACATCTCTGGAGAGACCTGAAAATAGCTGTGCAGCGACACTCCTCATCCAACCTGACAGAGCTTGAGAGGAACTGCAGAGAAGAATGGGAGAAACTCCCCCAAATACAGGTGTGCCAAGCTTGTAGCGTCATACCCAGAAGACTAGAGGCTGTAATCGCTGCCTAAGGTGCTTCAACAAAGTACTGAGTAAAGGCTCTCATTACTTATGTAAATGTGACATCTGTTTTTATTTGTAATAAATTTGCAAAAATGTCTAAACCTGTTTTTGCTTTGTCATTATGAGGTATTGTGTATAGATTGATGAGGAAATCATTTTTTAATCAATTTTAGAATAAGGCAGTAATTTAACAAAATGTGGAAAAAATAAAGTGGTCTGAATACTTTCTGAATGCACTGTATATGTACATATCTACCCAAATTACCTCGGTACTGGTACCCCGTGCATATAGCCAAGTTAGGGCCCGTAAGTAAGCATTTCACTGTTAGTCTACAACGGTTGTTTACGAAGCATGTGACAAAATCCAATTTGATTTGATATTAAATGCTGGTCTTCAGATAATGTTGTTAGTCTGAGAAAGATGTGAAAAGTGACTGTTTTAGTGTATGAAGAATGTCACTGTTATTCTAAATGATACTCCGGTTGACATTTTGTTGTAAAAGAACCGGCTTAGCATGATGGTAATGACACATTATTAATTACCACAGAAAACCAACTTTTAAACCATGACTGTACATTCACTGCGGGTGCCTATAATCCATGCTGAGCCACCTACACAGCAAATTCTCAAGTGTACGGGTCAACACTTTTCAGAGTTAAATTAACGCTTTGCGTAGTGTAAAGCCTTATTTGCATATTTCCCAGAGTGCCTTGCCTTTCGATTGAATTGTAGTTACCACTCATGACTGTATTTGTTAGTGACAGAGACATGGTTGTTGCAATCATTCATTTTCAGTCCTGTGTTCTTCACCAGGTGAGATCCTAATGTTATCATTAAAATGTAATTATATAAGACAATAACATAAATATTTCATAAGGCCTTACTTTGAGGGCCTAGTTTCCCCTCATACAGTAGCCTGAAACTCCATATCAGGCCTGCAAGTCACATTATGCCGGCTTGCAAAGTGATGTGTAATTCTTATTGGAATCCAGCCACAGGGATATCCAATTTTGTTTACATTTTTTCACCCGACTTCCAGGGTTGGGAATTCTAAGATGTGAGACTACCTAACCCATCTAAACTGGAACAACCATTTCAGTAAAGGGTGCATTAAATCCAAGTAACAGATTAGATTATTTCAGAAAAATGTATGTTATTTTTAAGGTCCAATGCAGCTGTTTTTATCTCAATATCAAATAATTGCTGGGTAACAATTAAGTACCTTACTGTGATTGTTTTCAATTAAAATGGTCAAAAAGAAAACAAAAATAGCTTCTTAGCAAAGAGCAATTTCTCAAGCAAGACTTTAGCTAGGACTGTCTGGAAGTGGTCTGACTGGGGAGGGGAAAACTGAAAACTAGCCATTATTGACAAGGTAGTTTGGAACTCTCTTATTGGTCTATTAACTAATTTACTGGTGATGTCACCAAAACCCCATCCCACTAAAACAGGCTGAAATTTCAGGCAGTCTTTTCAAACAGCTCTTACACTAAAAGGGCATTATCATTATTTTCACAATTTCACAGTATTATTCCAACCTCATAGTGTGGAAATATATATAAAATACTGGAAAATCACATTTTTGACTGCACTGAGCACTAAGTAGAATAACATCAATTAATCAATGTGCATGCAAAAAACATTGATATTTAAACAAACAATTCTAAAATTCAACCTGCAATAGAGCATGCTGGGAAATATGATAATGATGGCAATGGTTTTGGTTCAACTCTCTTTATTAACCCCAACACTGTGGTTCTTTAAATATTTACAGTGCTAATTTAACTCCTGAATCAACACTAGAAACACTACACTGAAAAAGCAACACTAGTTAACACTGGCCAATTTGCTGTGTAGAGAAACACAAGGCTTGTATCTAATATGTAAATCGACAAATGTACCACGAATACCCATCAATTGAAATAGCAACTCCAAGCTCTTGCGGCCATCAACGCAGATTCAAGTGCAAAGGTAAAGCAGTGCTTTAGTTCATGTTGCATTGGTTATAGGTCATAACAGTTGGAGCCTTGGCTTGGTTCTGAGTTCTACAGTTCAGACAGTTGGCCAGCAACTTGAGTCTCTAGTACATTGTACAGAGAGAGCAAGGGTTGTCCCATCTGTGAGCTACACACGTCCACGAGCTCAGAGTCAGTTCAGCATGCCTGTCCACAGGGATATGAAGGACAGAGAGAAAGCGATGAAAGAAGGAACGAGGCAAACACACACAGAGGCAGGAACAGACAGGGAAAGGTGCATTGGTGGCAGTTTGGATACAACGTGGAGGGATACGTACTGTATGTAACGTTCCAAAATGATAGTGCTCCATCCAGATGTCATCAATTATCTATTGTCCAATCGTTCAAAAGCTTGTTACTCAGTATCGTCCACTCCAAGAACATGTTGCTGAGCCGTTGTTCAATCCTGGAGGTCGTTACTGAACCACTGTCAAATGCTAGAGTGTGTTACTGAACATGGGCCAATGCTAGACTTTTTACCTGAGCATCGTCCAATCCTGGGGCCGGTTACACCGGGTTGTAAGTGGATCGTTACTCTATGTCCGATGTAAAACGCACTCTTCGCCGGACCTACAAATGATACCTGTTGCACCACCTGGTCGTAAGCCCTTCTATGAGCTATGAATGGGCATAGACTCTACATCTAGTAGGGAGCAGGCGTAGGGTTAAATTGGGACTCTCGTCATCATGATAGCGATTATATTTTCAAAAGGATATGAGTCTCGTATTCATATTTTACAACCTGCGCAGGCTTTTGGAGTTGCCTTAGCGCGAGCCAATAGCAAAATAATACACTTGATTTATGCTACATTATAACATGCTAAATGTGTGATATCTATTCCCACAGTGATTCTTTATGGATCCAACCAGTTCTGGTTAAGAAAACATGCATAGTGGTGGGCTTTGCGAAGTGATGGTAAGTTTAGAACCACCACGAGGATGGGAACAGCTTACGAACAGGTGCTGCCTAGGAACCATCATTTTGAAGCATTAAATCTCATGAACGTGCATTACTTTTGTTATGCTCAACTGGTGCAACCAGACCCTGGAGCACCATGCTAAACCATCATCCAATCCCTAGAGCATGTTACTGATTATCATCCAATCCTAGAGCGTGTTACTGATTATCATCCAATCCTAGAACGTGTTACTGATTATCATCCAATCCTAGAGTGTGCTACTGAGGATCTCTGACACCTGTGTGTTCGTTTGGTCGTCTGAGTCCACATCCTGGGCTGTTGCTCCTTCATATGCCTCCTCTCCTGACCCCTCCTCTGTGACAACCACCATCACCCCTGCCCCTCTCTCCTCCCGTCCCTCCATCCCTCTCTCCTCCTCTCCCCAGCCCCTGTTCTCAGATGATGTTTCCTTACACGGTTCCACAAAGATCTTCCTGACATGGGGCCTGGGCTCCCTCTGCCCCGCCCCACTGCCCTCCAGGACACAGGAAGCATGACTAACGTATGTCTCCCGCTGAGGGGATGGGAGATCCAGGGGCAGGTCTGGGTCCCTCTGCCTGGTATAGACCCCCTCAGACAGGGACCCAGTGTGGCTGTCGCTGTGGCCCTTCAACCAGTGCTGGGGCCCACTGAAGTAGCCCTGCTGGGCCCCAGCGGCCCCATGGCTCCTGGACAGCAGCTTCCGCTTGGTTGGGGGGTTGGCTAGGGGCCGCAGGGGGGTGGAGGAGTGCTGGTCCTGGGTTGTCTTGGAGAGGGAGAGACCCTCCAGGATTTTGGTGCAAGAAAGGGTGGTCTCGGGGAGAATGAGGGCAGGGGAGAGGGGTGGGGCTGAGGATAGGGGGAAGGCGGGGGAGAGGAGTGGGCCTGGGGAGAGGGGGAAGGCAGGGGAGAGAGGGAGGTCTTTGGGCTGGCAGATGCTGTACCTGGAAAGGATAAAAAGATTCATTAGGTTCTATCCTCTATCTCTGCCATTATTGAAAGATATTGTGATACCTCACATCTCAAAAATAGGGCTACTTAATGTTAGATCCCTCACTTCCAAGGCAGTTATAGTCAATGAACTAATCACTGATCATAATCTTGATGTGATTGGCCTGACTGAAACATGGCTTAAGCCTGATGAATTGTTAAATGAGGCCTCAGCCCCTGGTTACACTAGTGACCATATCCCCCGCGCATCCCGCAAAGGCGGAGGTGTTGCTAACATTTACGATAGCAAATTTCAATTTGCAAAAAAAAAAACAACAACAATGTTTTCATCTTTTGAGCTTCTAGCCATGAAATCTATGCAGCCTACTCAATCACTTTTTATAGCTACTGTTTACAGGCCTCCTGGGCCATATGCAGCGTTCCTCACTGAGTTCCCTGAATTCCTATCGGACCTTGTAGTCATCGCAGATAATATTCACATTTTTGGTGACTTTAATATTCACATGGAAAAGTCCACAGACCCACTCCAAAAGGAATTCGGAGCCATCATTGACTCAGTGGGTTTTGTCCAACATGTCTCTGGACCTACTCACTGCCACAGTCATACTCTGGACCTAGTTTTGTCCCATGGAATAAATGTTGTGGATCTTAATGTTTTTCCTCATAATCCTGGACTATCGGACCACCATTTTATTACGTTTGCAATCGCATCAAATAATCTGCTCAGACCCCAACCAAGGAGCATTAAAAGTCGTGCTATAAATTCTCAGACAACCCAAAGATTCCTTGATGCCCTTCCAGACTCCCTCTGCCTGCCCAAGGACGTCAGAGGACAAAAATCAGTTAACCACCTAACTGAGAAACTCAATGTAACCTTGCGCAATACCCTAGATGCAGTTGCACCCCTAAAAACTAAAAACATTTGTCATAAGAAACTAGCTCCCTGGTATACAGAAAATACACGAACTCTGAAGCAAGCTTCCAGAAAATTGGAACGGAAATGGCGCCACACCAAACTGGCAGTCTTCCGACTAGCTTGGAAAAACAGTACCGTGCAGTATCGAAGAGCCCTCACTGCTGCTCGATCATCCTATTTTTCCAACTTAATTGAGGAAAATAAGAACAATCCGAAATTTCTTTTTGATACTGTCGCAAAGCTAACTAAAAAGCAACATTCTCCAAGAGAGGATGGCTTTCACTTCAGCAGTAATGAATTCATGAACTTCTTTGAGGAAAAGATCATGATCATTAGAAAGCAAATTACGGACTGCTCTTTAAATCTGCGTATTCCTCCAAAGCTCTGTTGTCCTGAGTCTGCACAACTCTGCCAGGACCTAGTATCAAGTGAGACACTAAAGTGTTTTAGTACTATATCTCTTGACACAATGATGAAAATAATCATGGCCTCTAAACCTTCAAGCTGCATACTGGACCCTATTCCAACTAAACTACTGAAAGAGCTGCTTCCTGTGCTTGGCCCTCCAATGTTGAACATAATAAACGGCTCTCTATCCACCGGATGTGTACCAAACTCACTAAAAGTGGCAGTAATAAAGCCTCTCTTGAAAAAGCCAAATCTTGACCCAGAAATTATAAAAAACTATCGGCCTATATCGAATCTTCCATTCCTCTCAAAAATTTTAGAAAAAGCTGTTGCGCAGCAACTCACTGCCTTCCTGAAGACAAACAATGTATACGAAATGCTTCAGTCTGGTTTTAGACCCCATCATAGCACTGAGACTGCACTTGTGAAGGTGGTAAATGACCTTTTAATGACGTCAGACCGAGGCTCTGCATCTGTCCTCGTGCTCCTAGATCTTAGTGCTGCTTTTGATACCATCGATCACCACATTCTTTTGGAGAGATTAGAAACCCAAATTGGTCTACATGGACAAGTTCTGGCCTGGTTTAGATCTTATCTGTCGGAAAGATATCAGTTTGTCTCTGTGAATGGTTTGTCCTCTGACAAATCAATTGTAAATTTCGGTGTTCCTCAAGGTTCCGTTTTAGGACCACTATTGTTTTCACTATATATTTTACCTCTTGGGGATGTCATTCGAAAACATAATGTTAAATTTCACTGCTATGCGGATGACACACAGCTGTACATTTCAATGAAACATGGTGAAGCCCCAAAATTGCCCTCGCTAGAAGCCTGTGTTTCAGACATAAGGAAGTGGATGGCTGCAAACTTTCTACTTTTAAACTCGGAGAAAACAGAGATGCTTGTTCTAGATCCCAAGAAACAAAGAGATCTTCTGTTGAATCTGACATTTAATCTGGATGGTTGTACAGTCGTCCCAAATAAAACTGTGAAGGACCTCAGCGATACTCTGGACCCTGATCTCTCTTTTGAAGAACATATAAAGACTGTTTCAATGACAGCTTTTTTCCATCTACGTAACATTGCAAAAATCAGAAACTTTCCGTCCAAAAATGATGCAGAAAAATTCATCCATGCTTTTGTTACTTCTAGGTTGGACTACTGCAATGCTCTACTTTCCAGCTACCTGGATAAAGCACTAAATAAACTTCAATTAGTGCTAAATACGGCTGCTAGAATCCTGACTAGAACCCCAAAATTTGATCATATTACTCCAGTGCTAGCCTCCCTACACTGGCTTCCTGTTAAGGCAAGGGCTGATTTCAAGGTTTTACTGCTAACCTACAAAGCATTACATGGCCTTGCTCCTACCTATCTTTCCGATTTGGTCCTGCCGTACATACCTACACATACGCTACGGTCACAAGACGCGGGCCTCCTAATTGTCCCTAGAATTTCTAAGCAAACAGCTGGAGGCAGGGCTTTCTCCTATAGAGCTCCATTTTTATGGAATAGTCTGCCTATCCATGTGAGAGACACAGACTCAGTCTCAACCTTTAAGTCTTTACTGAAGACTCATCTTTTCAGTAGGTTCTATGAATAAGTGTAGTCTGGCCCAGGGGTGTTAAGGTGAACGGAAAGGCTGGAGCAACGAACCGCCCTTGCTGTCTCTGCCTGGCTGGTTCCCCTCTCTCCACTGGGATTCTCTGCCTCTAACCCTATTACAGGGGCTGAGTCACTGGCTTACTGGTGTTCTTCCATGCCGTCCCTGGGGGGGTGCGTCACTTGAGTGGGTTGAGTCACTGACGTGGTCTTCCTGTCTGGGTTGGCGCCCCCCCCTTGGGTTGTGCCGTGGCGGAGATCTTTGTGGGCTATACTCGGCCTTGTCTCAGGACGGTAAGTTGGTGGTTGGAGATATCCCTCCAGTGGTGTGGGGGCTGTGCTTTGGCAAAGTGGGTGGGGTTATATCCTGCCTGTTTGGCCCTGTCCGGGGGTTTCATCGGATGGGGCCACAGTGTCTCCTGACCCCTCCTCTCTCAGCCTCCAGTATTTATGCTGCAGTAGGTTATGTGTCGGGGGGCTAGGGTCAGTCTGTTACATCTGGAGTATTTCTCTTGTCTTATCCGGTGTCCTGTGTGAATTTAAATATGCTCTCTCTAATTCTCTCTTTCTCTCTTTCTTTCTTTCTCTCTCTCGGAGGACCTGAGCCCTAGGACCATGCCTCAGGACTACCTGGCATGTTGACTCCTTGCTGTCCCCAGTCCACCTGGCCGTGCTGCTGCTCCAGTTTCAACTGTTCTGCCTGCGGCTATGGAACCCTGACCTGTTCACCGGACGTGCTACCTGTCCCAGAACTGCTGTCCCAGACCTGCTGGAACCCTGACCTATTCACCGGACGTGCTACCTGTCCCAGACCTGCTATATTCAACTCTCTATAGACGGCAGGAGCGGTAGAGATACTCTCAAAGATCGGCTATGAAAAAGCCAACTGACACTTACTCTTGAGTTGCTGACTTGTTGCACCCTCGACAACTACTATGATTATTATTATTTGACCATGCTGGTCATTTATGAACATTTGAACATCTTGGCCATGTGCTGTTATAATCTCCACCCGGCACAGCCACAAGAGGACTGGCCACCCCTCATAGCCTGGTTCCTCTCTAGGTTTCTTCCTAGGTTTTGGCCTTTCTAGGGAGTTTTTCCTTGCCACCGTGCTTCTACACCTGCATTGCTTGCTGTTTGGGGTTTTAGGCTGGGTTTCTGTACAGCACTTTGAGATATACTGTACGTATACACACAGAACCATAAGACATACTGTACGTATACACACACACACACACACACACACACTCAAGCAACCCTTCCCTCACAATCTCTCTTCCACACACACACACAAACACTTTATTTTGTACATGTAAGAAAGGCTATATAAATACATTTGATTTGATATTCAAGGCTCTGTCAAAAAGACAAAACATTAAATTATAGAGGAAAAGAGAGTGGGGGACAGGGACACATCTTTGGAGAGTGAGGGGGACAGGGACACATCTTTGGAGAGAGGGGGGCAGGGAAAGGCAGGGCTGGGTGAGAAGAGGTTTATGGGGTCACAAGTGGACTGGACAGGACAAAAGTGGTAGCTCTTTAGGGTAGCAGCTCTATCTTTAGCTGAGCTTGTGTGTCGGGGTCAGGGTTTGGAGGCCATTCTCTACCTGAGCTCGTGTATCTGCAGTATTTCAGGGTCAGGGGTTAGAGGTCATTCTCTTCCTGAGCTCGTGTATCTGCAGTATGTCAGGGTCAGGGGTTAGAGGTTGTTAGCAGTTGATGTTATTCTTGAATAACACAGACCCCAAAGCAAATCAGGGGGAGAAAAATAGGTTTATTCAAAAATAACAAATCATAGATGTTATGCTGGAAAGTAGATGGTCGATGTTCCTTCTTCCTGGTCCTCAATGATTCTCCCCAGAACAAAGTGACAGGATGTAATTTATAACCCTCAACCCTAGCCTGTGGTTGACCAATTACAATTCCTTGTGTAAAATTGTGCCAATGGTCAAATAACAAGTGTCCTGTTTCAGGCTCAATGTATAGACGATTCAGACCAATGAGATCATGCCGCACGTAGCTATGAGTCCAGGACTGAAACCCTTACACAGATTCTAACCAGATGTTGAACTGAAAAACAACGATTTCCATTGATCGTTAATTCCCTATTTACCTCTAGTCCTCTGTGTTGTGTATTATCTTAAAATATTCTTACAAGGTTGTTCTCATACCTGAGCTTGTGTATCTGCATGGTCAGGGGTTAAAGGTGGTACTTAATAAGCTTGTGTATCTGCAGTACGTCAGGGTCAGGGTTAGATGTCGTTATTGTACCTTAGTTCGTGTATCTGCAGTACGTCTGGAGCGCTGCCTCCCAGGGCGTGCACAGCCTGCTGGGATAGGTCCTGTTGGGAAGAGTAGAGCAGGTCCAGCTCACGGGGGGACAAGGCCTCGCTGGAGTCATAGTCGCTGTCTGTTGGCAGGAACACCTCTGAACAACCGTCCTCATCTGACCCCAGTTGGGAGTCTGAGGGAGGAAACAGACAGACAGACAGACAGACGGGTCAGAAACACCCCACTGGGCACAGACGTCAATTCAATGTCTATTCCACGTTGGTTCAATGTAAATTTCATTGATATGACATGGAAACAACATTGATTCAACCAGTGTGTGCCCAGTGGGACACATAAAGTCCATGTATAAGATTGTTCTGTGTCCGTGTGCAAAACTAACTATGATTCTAGAGTGGGGGTATGTGTTTAGCTTAAGATAAAGGCCATCCTTGACGTACTTCCAGTATGTGGAGAGTGAGGGTGATTTTGTTGTTGTTGTTATTGTATACTCTGTATCTAGAGATGTGAGTGTGTGTGTCTTGAAGTGCTAACCCACCCCTACCCCCCATCCACAAGAGGAGCATCTTCATCATCATCTTCGATGGACAGCCAAGATGGTGTATGTGTATGTGTGTGTGTGTGTGTGTGTGTGTGTGTGTGTGTCATTCTCCTCACCACTAGCAGCCTTCCTGGATCGTAGCTCAGGTGAGGGTGACGGTGTGGGTAGGTAGTCCATGGTAGAGGATGCTGAGTCACTCTTCTGTGCCCCTTGGTCTGACTCAGGCTTGCTGGCATTGACCAGGCTGGTGATGGGCACACCGCCACTGGGATGCTTGTAGCGGGCATACTGCAGGGCTTCAGTGATCCAACGCAGCTCCTGCCACATCTCATCCAGCTGCTGCAATAGAGAACAAAACATCATTATACACATAACACGGTTATAAAGCATCATAGTTATTATAGTTAGTTATAGTTAGTTATAGTTGATTATAATAGTTATTATAGTTAGTTATAGTTGATTATCATAGTTATTATAGTTAGTTATAGTTGATTATTATAGTTATTATAGTTAGTTATAGTTGATTATCATAGTTATTAGTTAGTTATCATAGTTATTATAGTTAGTTATCATAGTTATTATAGTTAGTTATAGTTGATTACCATAGTTATTATAGTTAGTTATAGTTGATTATAATAGTTATTATAGTTAGTTATCATAGTTATTATAGTTAGTTATAGCTGATTATCATAGTTATTATAGTTAGTTATCATAGTTATTATAGTTAGTTATAGTTAGTTATCATAGTTATTATAGTTAGTTATAGTTGATTATAATAGTTATTATAGTTAGTTATAGTTGATTATCATAGTTATTATAGTTAGTTATCATAGTTAGTTATCATAGTTATTATAGTTAGTTATAGTTGATTATCATAGTTATTATAGTTCGTTATCATAGTTATTATAGTTAGTTATAGTTGATTATCATAGCAGAGATAGTCCTGATTACATCACAGCAGAGATAGTCCTGATTACACCTGATCACATCACAGCAGAGATAGTCCTGATTACATCACAGCAGAGATAGTCCTGATTACATCACAGCAGAGATAGTCCTGATTACATCACAGCAGAGATAGTCCTGATTACATCACAGCAGAGATAGTCCTGATCACATCACAGCAGAGATAGTCCTGATTACACCTGATCACATCACAGCAGCCTTGAGAACCTTTGGTGTGCAGCGGGTCATTATTATGGGCACAGTGTGCTTTCTATACAGTGTGCTTTGTCCCCCAAATGGCACCCTATTCCCTATTGACATGACGTTGCCCTCTTTGAGTACAGGGAGCACAATTGACCCCCTCCCCCTTACACCATCCCCCTACCTACCTCTCCCTACCCAGGCCCTGTGAAGGCGGTCGTAAATTCCAAAGGAAATGTCCTGCCTAACAGGCCACAGTCTTGAGACAGAGTGGGTTTCATAGAGAGACAAAGGAAATTCTTCAAACTCACAGAATTGGGGAACCGAACAACATTTATGTTCTGGAGAAGGTGTAAAAGATCGGTGAAGAATCCAGCTACGAACTGGTCCGCTTGGTACAATTTTGTGATACTCATTGGAGACAATAGTACCATATTACCATACTAAGGTCTATATAATAGCCTCAGCTATGGGACTTGCATCTAAATGGTTGTATACAATGATTTAATAAGATTAAAGCTATTTGGAATATGTTGAGAGGCTATGTACTGATGTTAATGTGATAGAATTGTATTTCTGTTCAAAGCTTAACTCAGTCATCGGCACGCCCCCAGGGACACAGACAAGACCTGGCGTCATGAGACAGACCTTTTCTGTCATTCCGAATAAAACCCCCACCCAGGGTTACTTTCTTCAGACCAGGCCTCCACTCCATTACGAGTTGGCCAATAGGTTTGACCCTGCATCCCTCTACTGAACTTTAACCATACCACGTGGTTAAACATTTAGACTATCGATACCGACAGAATAATAACAAGTCTTTGATAGAATTTCTAGCTGCAGACTATTAATTAATATCATTGAACGTGAAGACCGACG
Source organism: Salmo trutta (assembly GCF_901001165.1). NCBI lineage: Eukaryota > Metazoa > Chordata > Actinopteri > Salmoniformes > Salmonidae > Salmo > Salmo trutta. The sequence continues at coordinate 36,627,520 of NC_042966.1, read as the reverse complement.
AAACATCCATTCTATAACGACATTAATGAATGTCACTTTGAAAGATCCATTCTAACTGAGAGAGAGAGAATGCGGACAAAAACTCTCCAACAGGACAAAAACTCTCCAACAAGGATCCCAACGACACACTGAGCGTAAATATATATTGATTGCAATTGTTCCCGAATGAGTGAGCGTTCATATGCAAAGGATTAGCATATCAATTGTTAATATTTATCAACTCTGTAGGGTCTTCTCAGCTGCCCTTTATGACCCTTTGTTTTAACAAGACACCAGCCATGCCTGTTTAGCCCACTAGGGCACATTACTCTACCAATTCTTTGTGACGATAATTACTGTTTGTATACTTTCTGTGAATTACTTTGTTTAGTAAATAAATGATTTTAAGACAGTTGATGTATGGATGACTTAGTGAAGACTGGGTACGTGCAGATACAACAATTTACAACGTTTGGAATGAGACTGGATGCGAGGTAAAATACACCATTTAAACCAGAAGATAATCGGCCTATACTATAATATAATATAATATATAATGTTATAATATAGGAAAGTTATATTAGGAAAATTATAACTTTGTAATCTGAATATTTTCCTTGGTGCCCCGATCTCCTAGTTAATTACAGTTAAACGATGAATCAGTTTAATCGCGTGATAATAATTACAGGGAGTTATTTTGATAAACATGTCTTCAGTTTAATGGTGCCCAAAGACACGACACTATATAGTGCACTACTTTTGTCCAGGGCCCATAGGAGTAGTGCACTATGTAGGGAATAGGGTGCCATTTGGGGGACAAACCTATAGTATAGAAAGCACACTGTGCCCATAGTAATGACCCTCTGCACACCAAATCCCTTCTCTCATACTTTACGTTACTCCAAACCTCCCCTGGGAGGCACTGCACAAACTGTGTGTGCGTGAGACAGATATTGTGTGTGAGCGCACTCGCATATGTGTGCATATATAGCTATGTGTAACTATTGTGTATGTGTATGTGCAGAGGAGAATGAAGCAGCAATTAGGCGTCTGTCTGAGAGAGTATGAAGAGCTGACACACATACACACACACATACACATAAAAGAGACTAGCGGATGACACAGATGGAAAGAATGCCGTGGATGAGAGAGAGAGAGAGAGAGAGAGAGAGAGAGAGAGAGAGAGAGAGATATCAGACCTATGCTCCTCCTGCCCATGCCCTCCACTCCTGTAAAGAGGGTTTCAACATGGAAGTCACACATACAGGCCTCTCTCATCTTTTTAAGTGGGAGAACTTGCACAATTGGTGGCTGACTAAATACTTTTTTGCCCCACTGTATGCCCAAGCTGTGTGCAGGCAAACAGGCCCAACCCCCACTCTTACACTAGCCCACTAGTACCAGATGCTCAGCAGGGTCTGCTGACACTTACTGATCTGAGGACAAACCACACAACTAACAACAATGGTCACTTTATGGAACACAAAGCCTTCACTATCTCATCCTGGAATATCCAAGTCCTCAGGTCATCTGCCTTTGGCCCAAAGAGCAGGAACCTGGACTTCACCAAAGAAATCATAAATACAGACATTGTCATCCTACAAGAAACATGATATAGAGGAGATGGACTCACTGGTTGTCCTCTAGGTTACAGAGAGCTGGGAGTCCCTTCCACCAAACTACAGTACCAGGTGTGAAACAGGGAAGGGACTCAGGGGATATGCTAATTTGGTATCGAGCAGACCTAACCCACTCTATTAAACTAATCAAAACAGGAACGTTTTACATTTGGCTGGAAATTCAAAAGGAAATGATCTTAACAGAGAAAAATGTCCTCCTGTGTGCTACCTATATATCCCCCCACTAAAATCCCATACTTTAATGAAGACAGCTTCTCCAACCTGGAGGGGGAAATCAATCATTTCCAGGCCCAGGGACATGTACTAGTCTGTGGCGACCGAAATGCCAGAACTGGACAAGAACCTGACACCCTCAGCACACAGGTGTCACGACTTCCACCGAAGTCGGTCCCTCTCCTTGTTTGGGGGGCGTTCGGCGGTCAACGTCACCGGCCTTCTAGCCATCGCCGATCCACTTTTCATTTTACATTTGTTTTGTCTTTGTCTTACACACCTGGTTTCAATTCCCCAATTACTTGTTCATTATGTAACCCTCTGTTCCCCCATGTTTGTTTGTGAGTAATTGTTTATTGTATTGCGGTCCATATTGGTGGCCTTGTATTTATACGACGTGTATTGTTATATTTTTTTAATAAAATTGCTTTCATTACTAATACCTGCTGTCCTGCGCCTGACTCATCTCACCAGCTTCACACAGACGCATTACAACAGGGGACAAACACCTACCTGAAGGTGACAGAATTCCCCCCCCCCAGCCCCCCACCCCCATATGCCCTCCTAGACACAACTACGACAACATAACCAACAAAACGGGTCACAACTCCTGCAGCTCTATCGCACGGCTGGGTATGTACATAGTCAATGCTAGGCTTCGAGGGGACTCCTATGGTAGGTACACCTATAGCTCATCTCTTGGCAGTAGTACTGTAGACTACTTTATCACTGACCTCAACCTAGAGTCTCTCAGAGAGTTCACAGTCAGCCCACTGACTCTCCTATCAGATCCCAGCAAAATCACAGTCTACTTGAACAGAGCAATACTAAATCATGAGGCATCAAAGCCAAAGGAACTGGATAATATTAAGAAATACTAAAGATGGAAGGAAAGTAGTGTGGAAACCTACCAAAAAACCATTAGGTAAATACAAATTCAATCCCTTTTAGACAACTTCCTGGACAAAGCATTACACTGTAACAGTGAAGGTCTAAAATTGGCAGTAGAAAACCTAAACAGTATATTTGACCTCTCAGCTTCCCTATCAAATATAAAAATGTCAAACAGAAAACAGAAGAAAATGAATAACAATGACAAATGGTTAGATGAAGAATGCAAAAACCTAAGAAAGAAATTGAGAAACCTATCCAAACAACATAGAGACCCAGAAAACCTGAGCCTACGCCTTCACTATGGTGAATCACTAAAACGATACAGAAATACATTATGGAAAAAGAAGGAACAGCATGTCAGAAATCAGCTGAATGTAATTGAAGAATCTATAGACTCTAACCACTTCTGGAAAACACTAAACAAACAAAGAGTTATCTATCCAAAACGGAGATGTATGGCTAGACCACTTCTCCAATCTTTTTGGCCCTATAACAAAGAACAAACAGCAAAAACATATACATGATCAAATACAAATCTTAGAAGCAACTATTAAAGACTACCAGAACCCACTGGATTATCCAATTACATTGAATGAACTGCAGGACAACATACAAACCCTCCAACCCAAAAAGGCCTGTGGTGTTGATGGTATACTCAATGAAATTAAAAAATCTACAAACCACAAATTGGCTATACTTAAACTCTTTAACATCATCCTTAGCTCTGGCATCTTCTCCAATATTTGGAACCAAGGACTGATCACCGCAATCCACAAAAGTGGAGACAAATTTGACCTCAATAACTACTGTGGGATATGCGTCAACAGCAACCTTGGGAAAATCGTATGCATTATTATTAACAGCAGACTCTTACATTTCTTCAGTGAAGAAAATGTACTGAGCAAATGTCCCTGAATACCCTAATTGACAAACAAACAAACCAAAACAAAGGCAAAGTCTTCTCATACTTTGTTGATTTCAAAAAATCTTTTGACTCAATATGGCATGAGGGTCTGCTACACAAATTTATGGAATGTGGTGTTGGGGGAAAAACATACAATATTATAAAATCCATGTAGACAAACAACAAGTGTACAGTTAAAATTAGCAAAAAAACACTCACATTTCTTTCCACAGGGTCGTGGGGTGAGACAGGGATGTAGCTTAAGCCCCACCCTCTTCAACATATATATCAACGAATTGGCGAGAGCACTAGAACAGTCCGCAGCACCCGGCCTCACCCTACTAGAATCTGAAGTCAAATGTCTACTGTTTGCTGATGATCTGGTTCTTCTGTCCCCAACCAAGGACGGCCTACAGCAGCACCTAGATCTTCTGCACAGATTCTGTCAGACCTGGGCCCTGACAGTAAATCTCAGTAAGACAAAAATAATTGTGTTCCAAAAAAGGACCAGTTGCCAGGACCACAAATACAAATTCCATCTAGACACCATTGCCGTAGAGCAAACAAAAAACTACATACCTCGGCCTAAACATCAGCACCACAGGTAACTTCCACAAAGCTGTGAACGAGCTGAGAGACAAGGCAAGAAGGGCCTTCTATGGCATCAAAAGGAACATAAAAGTTGACATACCAATTAGGATCTGGCTAAAAATACTTGAAACAGTTATAGAACCCATTGCCCTTTATGGTTGTGAGGTCTGGGGTCCACTCACCAACCAAGAAAACACAAAATGGGAGAAACACCAAATTGAGACTGCATGCAGAATTCTGAACAATATCCTCCGTTTACAACATAAAACACCAAATAATGCATGCAGAGCCGAATTAGGCCGATACCCACTAATTATCAAAATCCAGAACAGAGCCCTTCAATTCTACAACCACCTAAAAGGAAGCAATTCCCAAACCTTCCATAACAAAGCCATCACCTACAGAGAGATGAACCTGGAGAAGAGTACCCTAAGCAAGCTGGTCCTGGGGCTCTGTGGTGTCTGTTTGTGTTTGTGAACAGAGCCGCAGGACAGCAATACAATTAGACCCAACTAAATCATGAGAAAATACTTGACACATTGGAAAGAATTAACAAAAAACAGAGCAAACTAGAATGCTATTTAGCCCTAAACAGAGAGTACACAGTGGCAGATTACCTGATCACTATGACTAACCCATAATTAAGGAAAGTTTTGACTATGTACAGACTCAGTGAGCATAGCCTTGCTATTGAGAAAGGTCGAAATATGCAGACCTGGCTCTCGAGAAGACAGGCTATGTGCACACGGCCCACAAAATGAGGTGGAAACTGAGCTGCACTTCCTAACCTCCTGCCAAATGTATGACCATATTAGACACATTTTTCCCTCAGATTACAAAGAATTCTAAAACAAACCCAATTTTGATAAACTCACATATCTACTGGGTGTTATAACACAGTGTGCCATCACAGCAGCAAGATTTGTGACCTGTTACCACAAGAAAAGCGCAACCAGTGAAGAACAAACACCATTGTAAATACAACCCATATTTATTATTATTTATTTTCCCTTTCGTAATTTAACTATTTGCACATAATATGACATTTGTAATGTCTTTATTCTTTTGGGACTTTTGTGAGTGTAATGTTTACTGTTCATTTTTATTGTTAATTTCACTTTTGTGAAAGCCCTTAAATTGAATTGAATTGAATTGAATTGAGAGAGAGAGAGAGAGAGAGAGAGAGAGAGAGAGAGAGAGAGAGACTGGAGAACTGGGAATAATAACAGGATATTCCTGGATGCATCTGTCATTTCCCAATTACTTTTAATGTGAAATTGCTTTAATAATTTTCACATCACAAGGTAAATGTCATGGGGTTTAATCATTCAAATGATTTTTACTGAACTTCCATTTTCCTTCTGTCAAGGTATTTTCCTTCGTTCCACTTAATTAAATGGTTGATTGCCAATGATTTGTGCAAATTGAGGAAATTAGAGGAGATAGTGCACAATATTGGCTATAAAGTGAAGATGACGAATATGTCCCAAATGACAATCTATTTCCTATAAAGTGCACTACTTTTGACCAGGGCCGATTTAGTCAGTTAAGTTGGGGGTGATGGCAAATCCATTGATTGAATAATGCACATCAACACAATACTAACAATGTGTTTAGAGTACTGACCCAGCCTTCAACACAATACTAACATGTTTAGAGTACTGACCCAGTCTTCAACACAATACTAACATGTTTAGAGTACTGACCCAGTCTTCAACACAATACTAACATGTTTAGTCTACTGACCCGGTCATCAACACAATACTAACATGTTTAGAGTACTGACCCAGTCTTCAACACAATACTAACAACATGTTTAGAGTACTGACCCAGTCTTCAACACAATACTAACATGTTTAGAGTACTGACCCGGTCTTCAACACAATACTAACATGTTTAGAGTACTGACCCGGTCTTCAACACAATACTAACATGTTTAGAGTACTGACCCAGTCTTCAACACAATACTAACAACATGTTTAGAGTACTGACCCGGTCTTCAACACAATACTAACATATTTAGAGTACTGACCCGGTCTTCAACACAATACTAACAACATGTTTAGAGTACTGACCCAGTCTTCAACACAATACTAACATGTTTAGAGTACTGACCCAGTCTTCAACACAATACTAACATGTTTAGAGTACTGACCCAGTATTCAACACAATACTAACATGTTTAGAGTACTGACCCAGTATTCAACACAATACTAACATGTTTAGAGTACTGACCCAGTCTTCAACACAATACTAACATGTTTAGAGTACTGACCCGGTCTTCAACACAATACAACAGTAAGGGAATATTATATCCTATCATCAAATGGTCTAAACAAACTGTACAATGAGATGGAGTAACGTCACCTTCTCTGCTCTAACCCAGTTCAGCCAGACACACACACACACACACACACACACACACACACACACACACACACACACACACACACACACACACACACACACACACACACACACACACACACACACACACACACACACACACGCCACAGATACATACACAAACAAAGACTGAGAGACAGACATTTGAGAGGGAGGGTGTGTGGGCGGGGATGTCTGGATGTGTCTCTGTATGTCCCCGCCCGCACACACACACACACACACACACACACACACACACACACACACACACACACTCTCCCTCTCAGTCAGTCATGATTGGTATTTTCCCCCGTTGCTCTCTCTCGCTCCACTTTAATAACACAAACGCACCCGGCTGCCCGCCCGCCCGCACACACACACACACTCACTCTCAGATCACAGAAACACACTTGTGGTTTTGTGGTTGGTCACTATTACCAAAAGCTGGATTGGTTCTTCATAGAGAAAAGACCAGAAGGGTTTACTTTCATGCATTCAGCTTTCTGACACGAGAGAGAAAGTTGGGTAGTTATGGATTTCCGTTAGACAAACAAGCTATTTAACAGCTATTACTCTTAGCAGTTGTACTTTACTGCATCAATAGAATGACTCCAATTGGATTATTAGCACAGTTGTTTTGGCGCGAGATAAATATATTTACTGAAAAATGGATAGGACATAAATGATATGAAAAATACACTTTGTAACAATTTTCTTTTGATGAATGTGTCAAATATGACTCATGCGCTTGTATTAGAAATAGTAAAAAAAAATATATATATTTCACAGCATAATGATTTAATAGAGACTCTCATAAAGTGGCAGACTTGAAAGCAACAGTAAAGTGACTTTATGAAGCAAATGCCTTACACAAGTTAGATATAGCTTCCATCTGTAATATATAGTCACATATAACTGTCTGTATTCCAGTATGCCCTCACCCAGTTTACATATACTACAAGCCTCCCTTAGATAAGTGGTCTCATAGACTAGACGAAACATAGTAAATGTAAATCCGTGACACTGAAAAATGGTCGCGTTGGACGGGTTGGTGTATAACGTGAAAGTCTAGCAACCCAAAAGGTGGCAGAGCTACAAATTGGTATATCATACTATGCAGTTGAGGAACAATGGGAAAGTAATTCTACTTTGACAGTTGATAAACTTTTAACTCCACTTTTGAGAGCGTAGACGCCTCATGGCAGAATGGAACCATTTAACTCTGTTTTGTTTGTAGCTACATTTTGTTGTGTCAAGTCACTTCGGTTCACACTGACCGTGGCGTATACAGAAAAACGACTTACTACTTTTTAATTACTTTGCAACTACTTAGCTTGTTAGCTGACCCTTTACCTAACCCTAACCGTAACCATTTTAGCTAACCCTTCACCTAACCTTAATTAACTCTTTAACCTTTCTCCTAAACATAACCCTAACTCCTATCCTAGCTAACGTTAGCAAGCTTGCTGACAAGGTAAAACATCTGTCGTTCTGCCCCCTGAACAAGGCAGTTAACCCACTGTTCCTAGGCCGTCATTGTAAATAAGAATTTGTTCTTAACTGACTTGCCTAGTTAAATAAAGGTTAAATAAAAATAAATAAATAAAATAAATACATTTCGCAATATTCGTAACATATTGTACATTTTGAAAATTCATAACATACAATACGAAATGGATGATGGACAACCGCAAATGAATACATACCGTATGAAATGAATACATACCATATGAAATGAATACATACCGTATGAAATGAATACATACCGTATGAAATGAATACATACCGTATGAAATGAATACATACCGTATGAAATGAATACATACCTTATGAAATGAATACATACCGTATGAAATGAATACATACCGTATGAAATGAATACATACCGTATGAAATGAATACATACCGTATGAAATGAATACATACCGTATGAAATGAATACATACCTTATGAAATGAATACATACCGTATGAAATGAATACATACCGTATGAAATGAATACATACCGTATGAAATGAATACATACCGTATGAAATGAATACATACCATATGAAATGAATACATACCATATGAAATGAATACATACCATATGAAATGAAACATACCATATGAAATGAAACATAACATATTAAATGGAGTACAGAATAATATGAAATGCTCTGAGACCAGGTTGAGATAAACTATACCTGTAATACATGTTAACATATATCTCCCTACCTGTGTATAGTCTAGTATATGTTGGTGTCTCTGTTTGGCAGTGGCGACCTCTGTGTCCGTGATGGCCTCTCGCAGTGCCTGCTGGGTAATAAGTGCATCCAGGTCCAAGACAGACGACATGCGGCAGTACAGACTCATGCACTTCTCCTTGTATGCACTGAAATGGGCTGGAGAGAGAAATAAATACATAGGAATATATACTGAACTAAAATATAAACACAACTTGAGCTGAAATAAAAGGCAAAGGAAAGGGAAAGGGGGATACCTAGTCAGTTGTACAACTGAATGCATTCAACTGAAATGTGTCTTCCGAATTTAACCCAACCCCTCTGAATCAGAGAGGTGCGGGGGGCTGCCATAATCAACATCCACGTCTTCGGTGCCCGGGGAACACTGCCTAGATCCCAGAAATGTTGCATATGTACAAAAAGCTTATTTCTGTCAAATTTTTGTACACACATTTGTTTACATCCCTGTTACTGAGTATTTCTCCATTGCCAAGATAATCCACCCACCTGACAGGTGTGGTATATCAAGAAGCTGATTAAACAACATGATCATTACACAGGGACAGTAAAAGGCCACTCTAAATTGTGCAGTTTTGTCACACAATGCCACAGATGTGAGGGAGTGTGCAATTGGCATGCTGATTGCAGGAATGTCCACCAGAGCTGTTGCCAGATAATTGAATGTTCATTTCTCTACCATAAGTCGCCTCCAATGTAACTTTAGAGAATTTGGGAGTACGTCAAACCGGCCTCACAACCGCAGACCACGCCAGCCCAGGACCTCTACATCCGTCTTCTTCACCTGCAGGATCGTCTGAGACCAGTCACCCAGACAGCTGATGAAACTGAGGAGTATTACTGTCTGTAATAAAGCCCTTTCGTGTGGAAAAACATATTCTGATTGGCTGGGCCTGGCTCCCCAGTGGGTGGGCCTGGCTCCCCAGTGGGTGGGCCTGGCTCCCCAGTGGGTGGGGCTATGCCCTCCCAGGTCAACCCATGGCTGCGCCCCTGACCAGTCATGTGAAATCTATAGATTAGGGCCTAATATTTCAATTGATTGATTTACTTATATCAACTGTAACTCAGTAAAAGCATTGACGTTGTTTCATGTTGCATTTATATTTTTGTTCAGTATATATCAGAATGTCATGTTTAACACTGTATACCAAGACATATAGGCTGATAAACATCATCCTCCTCCGCAGAAGTGGACTGGAGCGATTGCTATGATTGTGTTACTAAATTATTATTCTGTATTTTATGCTGCATTTGTAAACACATTTGTAAGAGACAGCGGTCTCAATGGGACCATGAATAAATAAAGGTTTAATAAAATACATAAATATTGTCAGAATATTATCAGTGTATAACAAGACAGTACTACTACTCTCTGGGGCTAGTCTGGCTCTGGGGGTGGGGGTCAGAGGTCGGATCAGCATGGCACTGTGTGTCACGCCCTGGCCATAGAGAGGGTTATATTCTCTATTTCGGTTAGCCCAGGGTGTGACTAAGGTGGGCATTCTATGTCCTTTTTTCTATGTTTTGTATTTCTTTGTTTTGGTCGGGTATGGTTCTCAATCAGGGACAGCTGTAGGTCTTTGTCTCTGATTGGGAGCCATACTTAGGCAGACTGTTTTCCTTTGGGTTTTGTGGGTGGTTACTTTCTGTTTAGTTGATGTTCCTGACAGAACTGTTTGGCTATCGTTCGTTTTTCTTGTTTTGTTTAAAGTGTTCTATTAAAATTATATGATGAGCACTCAACAAGCTGCGCCTTGGTCTACTCCCTTCAACAGCCGTTACAGAACCACCCACCACAAGAAGACCAAGCAGCGTGGACAGGAGGATTGGACCTGGGAGGAGATTCTGGATGGGGCAGGACCCTGGCCAACGCCTGGGGAATATCACCGTCCGCAGTGGGAGATCGAGGCAGCTAAAGCGGAACGCCGATACTGGGAGGAACAGGCGAATCAACAAGGCAGGCACGAGAGGCAGCCCCCCAAAAAATGTTTTGGGGGGCACACGGGGAGATTGGCGGAGTCAGGCAATAGACCTGAGCCAACTCCCCATGCTTACCGTGGGGAGCGGTTGATGTGGAGAGCACCATGCAATGCGGAAGTGTGCACGGTCTCGCCCATCCGCACGCACAGTCCGGTGCGGTCGACACCAGCCCCCGAATGTGCCGTGCTAGAGTGGGCATCCAGCCAGGGCGGATTGTGCCAGCTCAGCGCGTCTGGTCCCCAGTGTGCAGTTTCGACCCAGGGTATCCTGTGCCGGCTCTGCATGCTGTGTCTCCGGGGCGCTGGGAAGGCTCAGTTCGTCCTGTGCCTGCGCTCCACCCGTGCCGGGCTACAGTGACAATTCAGCCAGGACGGGTTGTGCAGGCCGTGCGCTCCAGACCTCCAGTGCGTCTCCAGGACCCGGTCTATCCTGTGCCTGTGCCTGCGCCCAGAGCCAGGCCTCCTGCATGTCTCCCCAGCCTGGTGAATCCTGTGCCTGCTCCCAGAGCCAGGCCTCCTGCATGTCTCTCCAGCCTGGTGAATCCTGTGCCTGCTCCCAGAGCCAGGCCTCCTGCAAGTCTCCTCAGCCAGGTGAGTCCTGTACCTGCTCCCAGAGCCAGGCCTCCTGCATGTCTCCCCAGCCTGGTGAGTCCTGTGCCTCCCGCCTGTCCGGAGCTGCCAGAGTCACCCGCCTGTCCGGAGCTGCCAGAGTCGCCCGCCTGTCCGGAGCTGCCAGAGTCGCCCGCCAGTCCGGAGCTGCCAGCGTCGCCCGCCAGTCCGGAGCTGCCAGAGTCGCCCGCCAGTCCAGAGCTGCCAGAGTCACCCTCCAGTCCGGAGCTGCCAGAGTAGCCCTCCAGTCCGGAGCTGCCAGAGTCGCCCGCCAGTCCGGAGCTGCAAGAGTCGCCCGCCAGTCCGGAGCTGCCAGAGTCGTCCGCCAGTCCGGAGCTGCCAGAGTCGCCCGCCAGTCCGGAGCTGCCAGAGTCGCCCGCCAGTCCGGAGCTGCCAGAGTCGTCCGCCAGTCCGGAGCTGCCAGAGTCGCCCGCCAGTCCGGAGCTGCCAGAGTCGCCCGCCAGTCCGGAGCTGCCAGAGTAGCCCTCCAGTCCGGAGCTCCCATAGTCGCCATCCAGTCCAGGGCTCCCAGAGTCGCCCGCCTGTCCGGGGCCCGCTGCGAGGGTCCCCAGTCCGGGGTCGGCGGCGAGGGTCCCCACTCCAGAGGCGCCACCAAAGTGGGGTGACCCAGTGGTGGAGCGAAGTCTGCGTCCTGCCCCTGAGCCGCCACCAATGATAGATGCTCACCCGGACCCTTCCCTATAGGTTTAGGTTTTGCGGCCAGAGTCCACAGCTTTGGGGGGGGGGGGGGGGGGTACTGTCACGCCCTGGCCATAGAGAGGGTTTTATTCTCTATTTTGGTTTTTTCTATGTTTTGTATTTCTTTGTTTTGGCCGGGTATGGTTCTCAATCATGGCCAGCTGTAGATCGGTGTCTCTGATTGGGAGCCATACTTAGGCAGCCTGTTTTCCTTTGGGTTTTGTGGGTGGTTACTTTCTGTTTAGTTGATGTTCCTGACAGAACTGTTTGGCTGTCGTTCGTTTTTCTTGTTTTGTTTAAAGTGTTCTATTACAATTATATGATGAGCACTCAACACGCTGCACCTTGGTCTACTCCCTTCAACAGCCATTACACTGTGGTACTCTGGAGCCCTCAGACAGAATGACTTAAAGTGTCCCTAGGGAATAGAGAGGATTCTGTGGAATCTAGAGAAACTGAATTAACAGAGAGAGAGGAACAGCGGTGAACAGAGATATATAGAGAGAGAGTGAGTGAGAGATATATATAGAGAGGAACAACGGCTAACAAAGAGAGAGAGACAGACAGAAAGACACAAAGACACAGAGAGAGAGAGACATATTGAGAGGAACAAAGGCTAACAAAGAGAGAGAGAGCGAGAGATAGAGAGAGAGATATTTGAAACATGGGATAGACAAGGGAGAGATGGGTGAAAATCCATGTTTTAACAAGATGAGGTAGTTAACAGAAAGCAGTGGTCAGCGTAGACGTACCCAGCTCAAACATTTGAAGAGGGAGGTTGAGGAAGCCGGAGTGTGGTGTGTAGGGGTTGCTCTGTCCGGGAGCGGTACACACATCGTCAGCTGCCGGCAGCAGCAGCAGAAAGGAAACATTATGACCCAGCTCCAACACCTCATGAGTGTAGATACGGAAGTGCTTGGCCTGCAATCAGACAGGACCACACAGTCAGAATAAGAAGAGGACTAAACACAGTCAGAATAAGCAGGCGCACACACAAACACAGACAAACTCACTCTCTAGGGCAGAAAGACATGCTATTTGAATTTATTATGGGTCCACATTAGTTTCTGCCAAGGCAGCAGCTACTCTTCCTGGGGTTTATTATGGATCCACATTAGTTTCTGCCAAGGCAGCAGCTACTCTTCCTGGGGTTTATTATTGATCCACATGAGTTTCTGCCAGGGCAGCAGCTACTCTTCCTGGGGTTTATTATTGATCCACATTAGTTTCTGCCAAGGCAGCAGCTACTCTTGCTGGGGTTTATTATGGATCCACATTAGTTCCTGCCAAGGCAGCAGCTACTTTTTCTGGGGTTTATTATTGATCCACATTAGTTTCTGCCAAGGCAGCAGCTACTCTTCCTGAGATGTATTATTGATCCACATTAGTTTCTGCCAATTCAGCAGCTACTCTTCCTGGGGTTTATTATTGATCCACATTAGTTCCTGCCAAGGCAGCAGCTACTCTTCATGGGGTTTATTATTGATCCACATTAGTTTCTGCAAAGGCAGCAGCTACTCTTCCTGGGGTTTATTATGGATCCCCATTAGTTTCTGCCAAGGCAGCAGCTACTCTTCCTGGGGTTTATTATGGATCCCCATTTGTTTCTGCCAAGGCAGCAGCTACTCTTCCTGGGGTTTATATTTGATCCACATTAGTTCCTTCCAAGGCAGCAGCTACTCTTCCTGGGGTTTATAATGGATCCCCATTAGTTTCTGCAAAGGCAGCAGCTTCTCTTCCTGGGGTTTATTATTGATCCCCATTTGTTCCTGCGAAGGCAGCAGCTACTCTTCCTGGGGTTTATAATGGATCCCCATTAGTTTCTGCCAAGGCAGCAGCTACTCTTCCTGGGGTTTATTATTGATCCACATTAGTTTCTGCCAGGGCAGCAGCTACTCTTCCTTGGGTTTATTATGGATCCCCATTTGTTTCTGCAAAGGCAGCATCTACTCTTTCTGGGGTTTATTATGGATCCTCATTAGTTCCTGTCAAGACAGCAGCTACTCTTCCTGGGGTCCAGCAAAATTAAGACAGTTATATAATTTTCATAACAGTACAATACATTCACAACAGATTTCACAACACATTTTGGTATGACTCAGCAAAGCAACATTCCAGCTCTTCAATCTGTGTCCTGGTAGATTTTCACCTTGTTTTTCTATTTTCTCTTCATCTCTAAAG
>NC_042966.1:36570703-36610703 GCF_901001165.1 Salmo trutta | reverse complement strand
GTGTATGTGATGTAAACAGAGAGGTCTACTTTCTTGGGGACCTGAATATTGACTGGTTTTCATCAAGCTGTCCGCTCAAGACGAAGCGTCTCACTGTAACCAGTGCCTGTAACCTGGTTCAGGTTATTAATCAACCTACCAGGGTGTTTACAATCACTACAGGAACAAGATCACATGTATTGATCACCTTTTTACTAATACTGTAGAACTTCGTTCTAAAGCTGTATCCGTTCCCATTGGATGCAGTGATCACAATATAGTGACTATATCCAGGACAGCTGGGCCTAAAATAGTGTATAAAACAGTGTAACATACAAATGATTTTGCTGTGACTCTTATGTGGATGTTGTTAAAAATATTTGTTGATCCGATGTGATTAATGAGGAGCATCCAGACGCTGCACTTGATGAATTTATGAAATTGCTTCTTCTAATTATTGATAAACATGCACCTGTTAAGGAAATTGACTGTTAGAACTGTTAAGGCTCCATGGATTGATGAGGAATTCAAAAACTGTATGGTTGAAAGAGACGGGGTAAAAGAGTGGCTAATAAGTCTGGCTGCACATCTTGCTGGCTGACTTACTGCAAATTGAGAAATGATGTGACCTAACTCAACATAAAGAAGAAGAAACTGTATTATGAAGCCAAGATCAATGATATAAAGAATGATGAAAAAAAACTTTGGAGTACTTTAAATGAAATTATGGGCAGAAAGACAAATTCAACTCCATCTTTCATCGAATCAGATGGCTTATTCATCACAAAACCATTTGATGTTGGCAATTATTTTAATGATTACTTCATTGTCAAAGTTGGCAAATGTAGGCAGGAAATACCAACAACGAACAGTGAGCCATCGTATTCATGCATAACAAAAACAAATAATGAAAGAAAAGCATTGCAAGTTTGAATTTTGTAAAGTTAATGTGGGAGAGGGTGAAAAATGATTGTTATCGATCAATAATGACAAACCTCCTGGCATTGACAACTTAGATGGAAAGCTACTGAGGATGGTAGCTGACTCTATAGCCACTCCTATCTGTCATATCTTTAATCTGAGCCTAGAGGAAAGTCTTTGTCCTTAGGACGGGAGGGAAGTCAAAGTAATTCTGCTACCCAAGAGTGGTAAAGTGGCCTTTACTGATTCTAACAGTAGATGTATAAGCTTGTTGCCAGCTCTTAGCAAACTGTTGGAAAAAATTGTGTTTGATCAAATACCATGTTATTTCTCTGTAAACAAATTAACATCAGACTTTCAGCATGCTTATAGAGAAAGGCACTCAACATGTACTGCACTGACACAAATGACTGATGATTGGTTGAAAGAAACTGTTAGATTTCAGTGCAGCCTTTGATATTATTGACCATAACCTGTTGTTGAAAACACGTATATGTTATGGCTTTTCAACCTCTGCCATATTGCGGACTCAGAGCTATCTATCTAATAGAATTCCAAGGTTTTTCTTTAATGGAAACTTCTCTAATGTCAAATATGTAAATTGTGGTGTACTGCTGGGCAGCTTTCTTGGCCCTCTACTCTTTTCTATTTTTACCAATGACCTGCCACTGGCATGAAACATAGTATCTGTGTCCATGTATGCTGATGATTCAACCATATACGCATCAGCAACCACAGCCAATGAAGTGACTGAAACACGTAAGAAAGAGTTGCAGTCTGTTTTGGAATGGCTTGCCAATAATAAACTGGTCCTGAACATCTCTAAAACTAAGAGTTTGTACTTGATACAAATCATTCCCTAAGTTCTAGACCTCAGCTGAATCTGGTAATGAATGGTGTGGCTGTTGAACAAGTTGAGGAGATTAAATTACTTGGCGTTACCATAGATTGTAAACTGTCATGGTCAAAACAAATAGATCCAATGGTTGTAAATATGGGGAGAGGTCTGTCCGTAATAAAGAGATGCTCTGATTTTTTGACACCACACTCCACAAAGCAGGCTCGAGTTTTATCTAATCTTGATTATTGTCCAATCGTGTGGTCCAGTGCTGCAAGGAAATACCTAGTTAAGCTGCAGCTGGCCCAGAACAGAGCAGCACGTCTTGCTCTTCATTGTAATCAGTGGGCTGATATAAATACTATGCATGCCAGTCTCTCTTGGCTAAGAGTTGAGGTGAGACTGACTGCATCACTTCTTCTTTTTATAAGAAACATTAACCTCTTAGTATCGTACCCCGTATCTAACTGCCTGTAGCAAGGATATGCATATTCTTGGTACCATTTGAAAGGAAACACTTTGAAGTTTGTGGAAATGTGAAATTGATGTATGAGAATATAACACATTAGATCTGGTAAAAGATAATGCAAACCAAAAAAAATGGTGTTTTTTTGTTTCATCATCATTGAAATGCAAGAGAAATACCATACTTTCAGACAGGAGTCTAGGTGTAATTTAGATTTCGGTCACCAGATGGCAGCAGTGTGTGTGCAAAGTTTCAGACTCATCCAGTGAAGAATTACATTACTGCACAATATTTTGTATCAAGTCTGTTAATGTGTTGAAAAGCCCATTGTTTGCATAGTCAACTTACACACAGCTCTGACACACACACTTACCCCACCAGACATGCCACCAGGGGTCATTTCACAGTCCCCCAAAAAACAAATTCAAGAAAGCATACAGTATTATATAGAGCCATTTTTGCATAGAACTCTGTTCCATTTCATATTGCTCAAATAAACAGCAAAAGTGGTTTCAAAAAACAGATAAAGCAACACCCTGCCGCACAATGCCTCTCCCCTATTTGACCTAGATAATTTGTGTGTATGCATTGATATGTAGGCTACGTACGCCTTTAAAAATAAAACATGTAGTTCTCTCCTTGTCTATTAATGTTCTGTATTATGTCATGTTTGATGTTTTGTGTGGACCCCAAGGAAGAGTAGCTGCTGCTTTTGCAACAGCTAATGGGGATCCTAAATACCAAAAATACCAAAATCCCTTTCTCTCTCCTCTCTCCTCATCTGACCATGGTCACAACACTCTCCAGTTTCTCTACATCTGTCAACAGCCAAAGCTCCCAAAATATTTTCAGAATATGTGCATGAAAATACTTGAGGCTTTGGCACAGTGTCTGTAGCATGAATATCTACTGTCAGATTCAAATACACACTGCTGCCCATTTAATACCTGTCTCTCTGTCTCACACATTAACATGAGAGCGAGAAAGAGAGAGACAGAGCGAGAGAGAAAGATGGAGGGAGAGAGAAAGACAGAGACAGACGTAGAGAGAAAAAGAGAGAGACAGAACGAGAGAGAGAGAAAGATGGAGGTGGAGAGAAAGAGAGAGACAGACGTGGAGAGAAAAAGAGAGAGACAGAGCGAGAGAGATAGAGAGAGAAAGATGGAGGGGGAGAGAAAGAGAGACAGACGTAGAAAAAAAAGAGACAGAGAGCGAGAGCGAGAGAGAGAGAAAGAGAGAACGATGGAGGGGGAGAGAGACAGAAAGATAGCAAATACAGACAGAGAAGACTTTGACAATGAAAGTCATTTAACTTGCCATCTCAATAAAGTCTATTAAATTGAATTGAAGACAGAGAGCGAAAGATAAGAGAGATGGAATGAGAAGAAAATCTGTCCGACTGCAGTGTTTTTCTGGGTAAAAACACTGTCCAACGTTTCCCTTTGTTCCTGACTTAAAACTTTCCAATGTATCTAGGATCTAGGACTGCAGCACAGCTGACTAGCGCCCAGGAACTCTGCTGGCTGTAACCAAGGAGCATTACACACATACTTCAACCCATTCCTCCAAGTCCAGCCCCATAGAAATCAGATCTGATATTACTCAAACACACACACACAGTCAATGTAACATTATATTGTAGGCAGATTAGTGTCCCAGTAGAGAATGTGTGTAATGCGGTGAACATTTGCTGACAACATCAGAGGTGTAAACAGCAAACTGGCATTCCTCTGAGTTAAAGATATTTTCTAGAATTTTTTGTATACTTTTTTTAGCCAGTACAGTAGTTCTAAAAGTAACGCTCATGAGACAAAATTATTCCCTAAAAATTGCGTTCTACATCACAAATGTGCAGATATGTGCACCACGTCACTGCTTTCTCTCTCTCTCGCTCTGCTCTGTGTGCCTCATGCTAGCAATCACCCAAATGGGAAGGGGCTGAAGCTCATTGGCTAGAACTCGAATTGCAAGGGGGCTGCCTTATAATGCAGGCTAATTGAGGTAAGACAGTCAGGGTTAAAAAATACTTAGTAGTCGCCAAAGTTCCAGAGCATATCTAATGTTCTAACAACAACTGTTAAGATGCCAAGTACTAAAACTAATACAACAAATTACAGACAGGCCAACCCTACTACCACCTACAATACAGACAGGCCAACCCTATTACCACCTACAATACAGACCAACCCTATTACCAACTACAATACAGGCCAACCCTATTACCACCTACAATACAGACAGAACAACCATACTACCACCTACAATACAGACAGAACAACCATACTACCACCTACAATACAGACCAACCCTATTACCACCTACAATACAGACAGAACAACCATACTACCACCTACAATACAGACCAACCCTACTACCACCTACAATACAGACAGGCCAACCCTATTACCACCTACAATACAGACAGAACAACCCTATTACCACCTACAATACAGGCCAACCCTATTACCACCTACAATACAGGCCAACCCTATTACCACCTACAATACAGGCCAACCCTATTACCACCTACAATACAGACAGGCCAACCCTATTACCACCTACAATACAGACCAACCCTACTACCACCTACAATACAGACAGGCCAACCCTATTACCACCTACAATACAGACAGAACAACCCTATTACCACCTACAATACAGGCCAACCCTATTACCACCTACAATACAGGCCAACCCTATTACCACCTACAATACAGGCCAACCCTATTACCACCTACAATACAGACAGACCAACCCTATTACCACCTACAATACAGACAGGCCAACCCTATTACCACCTACAATACAGACAGGCCAACCCTATTACCACCTACAATAGAGACAGGCCAACCCTATTACCACCTACAATACAGACAGACCAACCCTATTACCACCTACAATACAGACAGGCCAACCCTATTACCACCTACAATACAGGCCAACCCTATTACCACCTACAATACAGGCCAACCCTATTACCACCTACAATACAGGCCAACCCTATTACCACCTACAATACAGACAGACCAACCCTATTACCACCTACAATACAGACAGGCCAACCCTATTACCACCTACAATACAGACCTACCCTATTACCACCTACAATACAGACAGGCCAACCCTATTACCACCTACAATACAGACCAACCCTATTACCACCTACAATACAGACAGGCCAACCCTATTACCACCTACAATACAGGCCAACCCTATTACCACCTACAATACAGGCCAACCCTATTACCACCTACAATACAGACAGAACAACCATACTACCACCTACAATACAGACCAACCCTACTACCACCTACAATACAGACCAACCCTACTACCACCTACAATACAGACCAACCCTATTACCACCTACAATACAGACCAACCCTATTAACACCTACAATACAGGCCAACCCTATTACCACCTACAATACAGGCCAACCCTATTACCACCTACAATACAGGCCAACCCTATTACCACCTACAATACAGGCCAACCCTATTACCACCTACAATACAGACAGAACAACCATACTACCACCTACAATACAGACAGGCCAACCCTATTACCACCTACAATACAGACAGGCCAACCCTACTACCACCTACAATACAGACCAACCCCATTACCACCTACAATACAGACAGGCCAACCCTACTACCACCTACAATACAGACCAACCCTATTACCACCTACAATACAGACAGGCCAACCCTACTACCACCTACAATACAGACAGGCCAACCCTATTACCACCTACAATACAGACCAACCCTATTACCACCTACAATACAGACAGACCAACCCTATTACCACCTACAATACAGACAGGCCAACCCTATTACCACCTACAATACAGACAGGCCAACGCTATAATCACCTACAATACAGACAGGGCAACCCTACTACCACCTACAATACAGACAGGCCAACCCTATTACCACCTACAATACAGACAGGCCAACCCTACTACCACCTACAATACAGACAGACCAACCCTATTACCACCTACAATACAGACAGACCAACCCTATTACCACCTACAATACAGACAGGCCAACCCTATTATCACCTACAATACAGACATGCCAACCCTACTACCACCTACAATACAGACAGGCCAACCCTATTACCACCTACAATACAGACAGGCCAACGCTATTATCACCTACAATACAGACAGGCCAACCCTACTACCACCTACAATACAGACAGGCCAACCCTATTACCACCTACAATACAGACAGGCCAACACTACTACCACCTACAATACAGACAGGCCAACCCTACTACCACCTACAATACAGACAGGCCAACCCTATTACCACCTACAATACAGACAGGCCAACCCTATTACCACCTACAATACAGACAGGCCAACGCTACTACCACCTACAATACAGACAGACCAACCCTATTACCACCTACAATACAGACAGGCCAACCCTACTACCACCTACAATACAGACCAAACATATTACCACCTACAATACAGACAGGCCACTACAACGTACAATACAGACAGGCCAACGCTACTACCACCTACAATATAGACAGACCAACCCTATTACCACTTACAATACAGACCAACCCTACTACCACCTACAATACAGACAGACCAACCCTATTACCACCTACAATACAGACAGGGCAACCCTACTACCACCTACAATACAGACAGACCAACCCTATTACCACCTACAATACAGACCAACCCTACTACCACCTACAATAATACAGACCAACCCTATTACCACCTACAATACAGACAGGCCAACCCTACTACCATCTACAATACAGACCAACCATATTACCACCTACAATACAGACAGGCCACTACAACGTACAATACAGACAGGCCAACCCTACTACCACCTACAATACAGACCAACCAACCACACCACCACCTACAATACAGGCCAACCCTATTACCAGCTACAATACAGACAGACCAACCCTACTACCACCTACAATACAGACAGGCCAACCCTACTACCACCTACAATACAGACAGGCCAACCCTATTACCACCTACAATACAGACCAACCCTACTACCACCTACAATACAGACAGACCAACCCCATTACATCTTACAATACAGACAGACCAACCCTACTACCACCTACAATACAGACAGATCAACCCTACTACCACCTACAATACAGATCAACCCTATTACCACCTACAATACAGACAGGCCAACCCTACTACCATCTACAATACAGACAGACCAACTCTACTACCACCTAAAATACAGGCAGACCAACCCTATTACCACTTACAATACAGACAGACCAACCCTATTACCACCTATAATACAGACCAACCCTACTACCACCTACAATACAGACCAACCCTACTACCACCTACAATACAGACAGACCAACCCTATTACCACCTACAATACAGACAGACCAACCCTATTACCACCTACAATACAGACCAACACTACTACCACCTACAATACAGACCAACCCTATTACCACCTACAATACAGACCAACCCTATTACCACCTACAATACAGACCAACCCTACTACCGTCTACAATACAGACCAACCCTACTACCACCTACAATACAGACCAACCCTACTACCACCTACAATACAGACCAACCCTACTACCACCTACAATACAGACCAACCCTACTACCACCTACAATACAGACAGGCAGACAGACAGACCAAAAACAGCCCTACGGTTACACAGCACAATACAGCATTATCAAATGTCAATATCACTGACCCATTTCTTTTTTAATCCATTTACAAACAATACACCAGAATGACAAAGTGAAAACATGTTTTTAGACATTTTATGTTCAAATGTTTTGAAAATGAAAACCTTAAACGTGTTTCTATGGTGTGTCCTCACCTGGAGACATTGGCGTTGTCTCGTACCCGCGCATGGCACAGCATGTTGGGCATCCTCTGTTGCACCAGCACTCTGATCTGGTCTACAGAGCTGCTGAGCTTCAGGTAACCCAGGTACAGACCTGGGGTCAGGCGATGCTGGCTACGCCTCTGGTAGGCCGAGATGTCCTGGAGAGAGAGGGAGGCAGGGAGGGAGGAGAGAGAGATGGAGAGACAGAGACAGAGGGACAGAGAGACAGACAGAGAGAGAAAGAGAGTGTGAGAGGGAAAGGGAGAATACAAGGTCAGTTGGTGAAATGTGTGTGTGTGTGTGTGTGTGTGTGTGTGTGTGTGTGTGTGTGTGTATGTGTTTAACTATACTCGTGGGGACCAGTAATCCCCACACAAATAGTAAACAAACACAAATGTGAACAACTGGGTACATTTGGTCCCTAGAAGGTCAAATGCTATTTCTAGGGGGTTTAGGGTTAAGGTTAGAATTAGGTTTAGGGTTAGAGTTAGGAGCTGGGTTACGGTTAGGTTTAGGGGTTAGAGTTAGGAGCTGTGTTAGAATTAGGTTTAGGGTTAGAGTTAGGAGCTGGGTTACGGTTAGGTTTAGGGGTTAGAGTTAGGAGCTGTGTTACGGTTAGGTTTAGGGGTTAGAGTTAGGAGCTGTGTTAGAATTAGGTTTAGGGTTAGAGTTAGGAGCTGGGTTACGGTTAGGTTTAGGGGTTAGAGTTAGGAGCTGTGTTAGGGTTAGGTTTAGGGTTAGAGTTAGGAGCTGTGTTAGGGTTAGGTTTAGGGGTTAGAGTTAGGAGCTGGGTTACGGTTAGGTTTAGGGGTTAGAGTTAGGAGCTGTGTTACGGTTAGGTTTAGGGGTTAGAGTTAGGAGCTGTGTTAGGGTTAGGTTTAGGGGTTAGAGTTAGGAGCTGTGTTAGGGTTAGGTTTAGGGGTTAGGGAAAATAGGGTATCGAATGGGACTGAATTGTGTGTCCCCACAAGCTTAGTTATACAATACTGTGTGTGTGTGTGTGTGTGTGTGTGTGTGTGTGTGTTTGTGTGTGTACGTGTGTGTACGTGTGTGTACGTGTGTGTGTTTGTGTGTGTGTGTGTGTGTGTGTGTGTGTGTGTGTGTGTGTGTGTGTGCTTGTTTGTTTGCTTTTTCAGTTTTTTTAAGGGGTGGATCATCTTTAATATTGCAGATAGATTGTTGCTCCATCAATGGTATTGTCTGCATCATTTCCAATCCCCCATATATATTTTTGGGTGAATATACATATCCATATACATACATACATACAGTTGAAGTCGTAAGTTTACATACACTTAGGTTGGAGTCATTAAAACTCGTTTTTCAACCACTCCACAATTTTCTTGTTGACAAACTATAGTTTTGGCAAGTCGGTTAGGACATCTACTTTGATGATAGCAGTGCTAGCACACAAATTCGACAGTCACGAGATGGGGACTTCAAATAGGCCTAGGGCACGTCAAGGGAACTGTAGCCTACTGTTTAGTTGGGTTAAATGGAAACTGAAATCTGGATGCTAACTGTAGGTATATAACCTCTTTACATAGCCTTGATATTAACTCCTGCGGAATAAAGCCTTTCTTGCAGTAAAATGATAGATCTACACCAAATGTAGGCTAAAGGTGTGGAGAAATATGATTTCTTACTTTCAGCATCTTCAGAGAATACGAATGTGCAGTTAAATACCGTTTGTAGAGGTGCTGTTTTTATCAGCTTCATAAAAGCTGATATTACTTCAACCTCGTAAAATATGCATCCAATGCAAAACTGAAATCTTATCAGAAACATGTTGGGTAGTTTTCACAGCTTTCTATTTCCTTACAACCGGCCAAACTGATGTAATGACAATTGAGATGTACAAACGATGGTATAAGGGTACAACGAGCGCAGATAAGAGGCAATCAGTAATTTCAATTAAGACATTAATGAGAGAGCTAGGACTGACATAGTCATAAATATTTGTTCAGCACTTTTGAAAGGTACAATGACAGAATTCAGAATATGGGCCGTTCTTACAGTTTTCTTCCTGTACACCAAGTCAGAACCGTAAGATAAATAAAGGGGGCATATAAGCAGGCAATGAAAAGTCTTACAATGTTAGATGATTACATGTCTCTAAAACAGACTATATGCTACATGTGCACCACCAAGTCAGAACAGTAGGATAAGTTGTGAGGGGGAAAGGGACCAAATTATTAGGGTGAGGCACATGGGCTACTAACAGCTTACTACACAACATACACTTAGTATTACTTTCTTAGTTACAGTATATATATCTCCCTGTCATCAAAGTCTGCCATTCTCTGGATGTATGGTGCTTTCAAGACAACTGGGAACTCTGGAAAAAAACAAGGTTGAATCATTGCGTCAGTGATGTTCAGGTCGGAGCTCTAGAAAGAGGTCAGAGTTCCCGACTTGGAATTCCGAGTTGGATGACCATTCAAAATGTATTTTCCCAGTCGGAACTCGTTTGTTTCAGAGTTCGCAATTGTCTTAAACACACTGAAGTCTGTTGCATGTGAATGTTTATCCTTTTAAGCTTGGAAAAGAGACCCTTAAACCCAGACTCGGACCACACACCCAGTTCACTGAATAGCAGGCTAGTGATTGCTTTGCAATGCTTGCAGTTAGCCACTGATTCCTTCCAAATCACTCATTGTTGAATTTGCAATTTACAACTTGTTGTGTAATGTTTCTGTCCAATGGCCGATGAGCACTGATAGGTTTTATCTCTAATTTCTCTTCATCATGACAAGGATTGAAAAGGATTTGCCAGAAGATTATTGACTTGATTCATGAGGATGACTGCTTGTCTAGGTAAGATTTTGGAAGCATCAGTCCAATCAAAGCTACAGTAGATATAACATGATTTGACGTAATTTTATCTGTGGCCAATGACCTTGAGCCTTCTTGGATGAACACTTCTAGTGTAACTCTATGACAGTACCCAAGGGACTTACATTTTTAGATCTCCCCGTAGATTTTGCGATGAAGTAGTTTCCCAATGAGTGACAGAACACTGAGCCAATCACGGTGCAACTAGAGAACATTACCAACCCCTATGCTCCATATTTTCCCCTGGCTGCCCCACCACCACAGAAAGCACTGAGCTAGGCTGAAACACCTACATTGGCCTGGCCTGAATGACAGGTCACCACTGCCAGTACCTAAACGTTTTTGCTCCGCGAAGAACCAAAGATGACAGAGAACTTTACCGATGTCAATTAGATTGAAGCATTAATTCTATCGATTCATTACAATATTCTGGGCAACATATAATGACAGAAGAGAAGCTGCATGTATCTAATTATATGAAAGGTAAACAAATAACTTACCTAAATGTTGGACATTAAAAGCAGAACTTTTTCTATATCAGACAACAAGAAAATCCTGCACCCCCTGTGAAAAAAGTTGTTCTGCAGTCTCTGACTGTAGCCTACAAGGCATTTTCTATATTTGCGGGTTAGCGTCAATGCAGGCCTCAGATTTTCACTTTATCACATATAGGCCTAGTTGGGTGGTTATGGATGGGTTATTAGCAATTGCAGCTAAACAAACAGCTGCCTGCGCACCACCACAACATACCTCAGAATTTGAATCACACGTCAAGTGTTTCAAAAACACATGCTCACATGTGAAATGTCAAATGTGAGTGTTCCAAAAACAGTCTCCACATGATTTCACGTTTACATTTTAGAGTCATTATATGTAAAATAACGTATCAGTGCTATGCTATATACAGTGGAAGTCGGAAGTTTACATACACTTAGGTTGGAGTCATTAAAACTCTCTTTTCAACCACTTCACAAATGTCTTGTTAAGAAACTATAGTTTTTGCATGACACAAGTAATTTTTCCAACAATTGTTTGCAGACAGATTATTTCACTTATAATTCACTGTATCACAATTTCAGTGGGTCAGAAGTTTACATACACTAAGTTGAAGGTGCCTTTAAACAGCTTGGAAAATTCCAGAAAATTATGTAATGGCTTTAGAAGCTTCTGATAGGCTAATTGACCTCATTCGAGTCAATTGGAGGTGTACCTGTGGATGTATTTCAAGGCCTACCTTCAAACTCACTGCCTCTTTGCTTGACATAATAGGAACATCAAAAGAAATCAGCCAAGACCTCAGAAAAAATGTGTAGTCTGGTTCATCGTTCGGAGCAATGTCCAAATGCCTGAAGGTACCACGTTCATCTGTACAAACAATAGTACGCAAGCATAAACACCATGGGACCACACAGCCGTCATACCGCTCAGGAAGGAGACGCGTTCTGTCTCCTAGAGATGAACGTACTTTGGTGCGAAAAGTGCAGATCAATCCCAGAACAACAGCAAAGGACCTTGTGATGATGCTGGAGGACACAGGTGCAAAAGTATCTATATCCACAGTAAAACGAGTCATATATCGACATAACCTGAAAGGCTGCTCAGCAAGGAAGAAGCCACTGCTCAAAAACTGCCATAAAAAAGCCAGACTACGGTTTGCAACTGCACATAAGGATAAAAATCATACTTTTTGGAGAAATGTCCTCTGGTCTGATAAAACAAAAATAGAACTGTTTGGCCATAATGACTATCGTTATGTTTGGAGGAAAAAGGGGGAAGCTTGCAAGCCGAAGAATACCATCCCAACCGTGAAGCAAGGGGTGGCAGCATCATGTTGTGGGGGCCAACATTCACCCAACTTAGTGTGGGAAGCTTGTGGAAGGCTACCCGAAACATTTGACCCAAGTTAAACAATTTAAAGGCAATGCTACCAAATACTAATTAAGTGTATGTGAACTTCTGACCCACTGGGAATGTGATGAAAGAAATAAAAGCTGAAATAAATCATTCTCTCTACTATTATTCTGACATTTCACATTCTTAAAACAAAGTGGTGATTCTAACTGACCTAAGACAGGGAATCTTTACTAGGATTAAATGTCAGGAATTGTGAAAAACTGAGTTTAAATGTATTTGGCTAAGGTGTATGTAAACTTCCGACTTCAACTGTATATGTATATATATATACATATATATATGTTAGGTGACCTAAACTGGGACATGTAAACACGGGCACCCTCATAGATATCATCCTGACCAACCTGCCCTCTAAATACACCTCTGCTGTCTTCAACCAGGATCTCAGCAATGACTGCCTCATTGCCTGCGTCCGTAATGGGTCTGTGGTCAAACGTCCACCCCTCATCACAGTCAAACGCTCACTAAAACACTTCAGCGAGCAGACCTTTCTAATCGACCTGGCCCAGGTATCCTGGAAGGATATTGACTTCATTCCATCAGTAGAGGATGCCTGGTTATTCTTTAAAAGTGCTTTCCTCACCATCTTAAATATGAATGTCCCATTCAAACATTTTAGAACCAGGAATATAGCCCTTGGTTCACTCCAGACCTGACTGCCCTTGACCAGCACAAAAACATCCTGTGGCGTACTGCATTAGCATCAGATAGCCCCTGCGATATGCAACTTTTCAGGGAAGTTAGGAACCAATATACACAGGCAGTTAGGAAAGCAAAGGCTAGCTTTTTCAAACAGAAATTTGCATCCTGTTGCACAAACTCCAAAAAGTTCTGGGACACTGTAAAGTCCATGGAGAATAAGAGCACCTCATCCCAGCTGCCCACTGCACTGAGGCTAGGAAACACGGTCACCACCGATAAATCCATGATAATTGAGAATTTCAATAAGAATTTTCTACGGCTGGTCATGCTTTTCACCTGGCTACCCCTACCCCAGTCAACAGCCCTGTACTCCCCACAGCGACTTTCACAAACCTCCCCAATTTCTCCTTCACCGAAATCCAGATAGCTGATGTTGTGAAAGAGTTGCAAAATCTGGACACCTACAAATCAGCTGGGCTAGACAATCTGGACCTTCTCTTTCTAAAATGATCCGCCGCAATTGTTGCAACCCCTATTACTAGCCTGTTCAAACTCTCTTTCGTATCGTCTGAGATTCCCAAAGATTGGAAAGCTGCCGCGGTCATCCCCCTCTTCAAAGGGGGAGACACTCTAGACTTAAATTGCTACAGACCTATATCTATCCTACCCTGCCCTTCTAAGGTCTTCGAAAGCCAAGTTAACAAACAGACCACCGACCATTTCGAATCCCACCGTACCTTCTCCGCTATGCAATCTGGTTTCCGAGCTGGTCATTGGTGCACCTCAGCCACGCTCAAGGTCCTAAACGATATCATAACCGCCATTGATAAAAGACAATACTGTGCAGGCGTTTTCATCGACCTGGCCAAGGCTTTTGACTCTATCAATCACCACATTCTTATCGGCAGACTCAACAGCCTTGGTTTCTCAAATGACTGCCTCGCCTGGTTCACCAACTACTTCTCAGACAAAGTTCAGTGTGTCAAATCGGAGGGCCTGTTGTCCGGACCTCTGGCAGTCTCTATGGGGGAGCCACAGGGTTCAATTCTCAGGCTGACTCTTTTCTCTGTATACATCAACGATGTCGCTCTTGCTGCTGGTGATTCTCTGATCCACCTCTACACAGATGACACCATTCTGTATACTTCTGGCCCTTCTTTGGACACTGTGTTAACTAACCTCCAGACGAGCTTCAATGCCATACAGCTCTCCTTTCTTGGCCTCCAACTGCTCTTAAATGCAAGAAAACTAAATGCATGTTCTTCAATCGATAGGTGCCCGCACCTGCCTGCCCGTCCAGCATCACTACTCTGGACGGTTCTGACTTAGAATATGTGGACAACTACAAATACCTAGGTGTCTGGTTAGACTGTAAACTCTCCTTCCAGACTCACATTAAGCATCTCCAATCCAAAATTAAATCTAGAATTGGCTTCCTATTTCGCAACAAAGCATCCTTCACTCATGCTGCCAAACATACCCTCGTAAAACTGACTGTCCTACCGATCCTTGACTTCTGCGATGTCATTCATCAAATAGTCTCCAACACTCTACTCAGCAAATTGGAAGCAGTCTATCACAGTGCCATCCGTTTCGTCACCAAAGCCCCATATACTACCCACCACTGCGACATGTATGCTCTCGTTGGCTGGCCCTCGCTTCATATTCGTTGCCAAACCCACTGGCTCCAGGTCATCTACAAGTCTCTGCTAGGTAAAGCCCTGCCATAACTCAGCTCACTGGTCACCATAGCAGCACCCACCCGTATCACACGCTCCAGCAGGTATATTTCACTGGTGACCCACAAAGCCTATTCCTCCTTTGGCCACCCGCAAAGCCTATTCCTCCTTTGGCCACTTTTCCTTCCAGTTCTCTGCTGCCAATGACTGGAACGAATTGCAAAAATCACTGAAGCTGGAGACTCATATCTCCCTCACTAACTTAAACTTAAAACATCAGCTTTCAGAGCAGCTCACAGATCACTGCACCTATACATAACCCATCAGTAAATAGCCCATCCAACTACCTCATCCCCATTCTGTTATTTTATTTAAAAATGTTTTGCTCCTTTGCACCACAGTATCTCTACTTGCACATTCATCTTCTGCACATCTATCACTCCAGTGTTTAATTGCTAAAATGTAATTACTTCGCCACTATGGCCTATTTATTGCCTTACCTCCCTAATCTTACTACATTTGAACACACTGTATATAGACTTTTCTATTTTGTTATTGACTGTACATTTGTTTATTCCATGTGTAACTCTGTGTTGTTGTTTGTGTTGCACTGCTTTGCTTTATCTTGGCCAGGTCGCAGTTGTAAACGAGAACTTGTTCCCAACTAGCCTACCTGGCTAAATAAAGGTGAAAAAATATATATATATATATTCACATATACATAAACACACATATACATACATACACATACATACATACATACACATATACATACATACATACATACAGTTGAAATCGGAAGTTTACATACACTTAGGTTGGAATCATTAAAACTTGTTTTTCAACCACACATGTCTTCTTATTAACAAACTTTAGTTTTGGCAAGTCGGTTACACACATACACACTTTTTTTTAGAATATACCTTTATTATTTCCCGCAAACCCTACCACCACTCCCCCAATTGGAGTAAACTAACAAACAATAACACTTAGGCTTCTTCCTTCAGTTATACATATTATACACATTTTACAGACACAATCTATTTTACAATAGTTATATTTTGTTTCTTTTTAGTCCTTCCTCTATTTCTGATGTCCATCCAGTTTGATTTATATTTGTATCTGTGCTATTTCACAAACTTTCTGAACCTATATACATTTTACAGACCCCTGTATGTTTTACATTGGTTATCTTGTTATTAGTCCCACCCTTCAGCTCCATTCAACTCCTCCCATCTATCTCTTAACACCATCTATTTTGGATTTCTATTTGCCATATATTTTTCAACTGTGCTGTTATGCTTCACAAAAGTACTGAACCTTTCTATGGTCATAGCTTTTGCAGATTGTAAATCAAAGATAATTATTTTTCTAAAATAATTATTATATTATTGATTGATTGACTATGACTTTTCAAATCACCCAGTATTGCTATCTGCAGCGTTAGTTCTAGGTAAATGTTGCAATTCTTCAGCCATTCCTGGACCTGTGACCAAAAACAAGCTACATATGGACAGTACAAAAATAAATCGAATGACTCTGCCTCCTCACAGCAAATCTGCAGAGCTGGGAAGATTGTGTCCCCCATATATATAACATTCTACTGGTTGCAAGATTTTTGTATAATAATTTCAATTGAATAATTCAAAGTTTTGAATCTGGCATTGTTTTGCGTGTCAATTCAGAAACCATATGCCATGGAATCTGTACATCGAAAATCTCTTCCCAACTATTTTGCAATGTATATGGCACAGCTGTCAATTTTTTGCTCCTTAAATGAAATTGGTATGTTTTTATTCATCACAATTTTCTTTAACCATTTATGTTCTTTAATATAGGGTCAACATAAAAGTTCCTTACTTTTTCCCCCTTCTACTTGCCTCTTCCATTTCTGTGCTAATGCTGCAATTGTAATTTTGGGTAGAGCAGACATTTCCATATGTCTGTGTTAGCTGCATGTGTGACATAACTCCACCAGTCCTATTTATAATTTACAAAAATTATACCTTTTTAAACATTTTATAAAAAAATACATTTTTTTATCAATTAGTATATTTGAGTTTAACCACAATATTTGTTGTATTATTTGTTCTGTCTTTTCAGGTGGATTAAACTGAAATTGTAAACAACTTTCTAAGGCTTGTTTAAAAAATAACGATATTTTGGAGATGATTTCGTTTTCAAATAACTGAAAGTAAACAGTTGTAATCTGAATAAAAGGAAAAAGGCCATTCTTGAACATGGGGTGAGACATTCTTACTAATTTACAAGAGAACCATTTTGGATTTAAGTATAACTTTTATATGACTGATGCATTTAGTGAGAGGTTTAATGCTTTCATATTTAATAATTTCTGCCCTCCAAATTCATATTCATTAAATAAATAGGCCCTTTTAATTTTGTCTGGCTTGCCATTCCAAATAAAATGGAATATTTAATAATTGAAGAATTTAAAAAGCAGGTCACTAGGTGTAGGCAAAACCATAAGCAAATAGGTCAACTGTGATATGACTAAAGAGTTAATCAGGGTGATTTTTCCACAAATGGACAGGTATTTTCCTTTCCATGGTAGCAAGATCTTATCTATTTTTGCTAACTTTCTATAACAATGTATTGCAGTGAGATAATTTCTTTCTTTCGGGATTTGTATACCGAGTATGTCCACATCCCCGTCAGACCATTTTATTGGTAAACTACACAGTAATGTAAAAGTTACATTTTTTTTAATCCAGAGAAGTTAGCAAAAGTATCTAGATCCTCTAAGAGGCTGTGGAGGGATTCTAATTGTGGTTTCAGAAGAAAACATGAATCATCAGCATACAATGACATCTTTGTTTAAAGCCACAGATTTCTAATCCCTTAATATTATTGTTGGATCTAATTTTAACAGCTAACATTTCGATGCCAATAATAAATAGATATGCCGATAGTGGACAACCTTGTTTTACTCCTCTTGACAGTTTAAAACTTTCTGAGATGTATCCATTATTTACTATTTTACACCTAGGGTTACAATACATAACTTTAACCCATTTTATAAGAGATTCTTCAAAATTGATATATTGTAGGCATTTATATATAAACTCCAGTCGTACTTTATCAAAAGCCTTTTCAAAATCAGCTATGAAAACCAGGCCTGCTTTCTCTGATATTTCATAGTATTATATTGTTTCCAGTACTTGTGTTATATTGTCTCCAATGTATCGTCAATGTAAAAAACCTGTCTGATTAGGATGAATAATATCTGACAATACCTTGTTAATTCTATGCACCAAGCATTTAGCTAGGATTTGTGCATCACAACACTGAAGTGTAAGAGGCCTCCAATTTTTTTAAATGGACTAGATCTTTATATATACCACTTGGATCCTGTTTCAGTAATAATGAAATCAGACCTTGTTGTTGAGTGTCCGATAATCTACCATTTATATAGGAGTGGTTAAAACATGCTAATGGTCCTCTGAGTATATCAAAAAAAGGTTTGGTATACTTTCACAGGTATGCCATCCAGCCCTGGAGTTTTCCCAGCCTTAAAGGCTTTAATTGCATCAATAAGTTCCTCCTCTGTAATTTGGCCTTCACATGAGTCTTTCTGTACAGATGTAAATTTGACATTATTAATAGGAAAAAAATCCATACAATTAGCTTCGTTTAGTGGAGATGGAGGAGGCTTTACTTCCTATTTCAAAATATCATTCGGGGAATCATGCGTGACTCCATCATTTGTAACAAGTTTCAATACCTTTTTTTGGTAGCATTTCTATGTGAAGATTGAAAATGAATTTGGTGCATTTTTCCCCATATTCCATCCAGTTTGCTTTATTTTTATAATATATTACACTGGATCTTTCTTGAATAAGTTCCTCTATTTCTTTTTCCTCATTTCAGTGCCTCTACGGTACAGTTTTTATTGCTATCTAACTGTACTGTTAGTCCTTCAATTTCCTTTGTTAATATGGACTCTTTTGATCTAAATTGCTTTTGTTTTATAGATGAGTACTGAATTGCATGGCCTCTAAAGGCACATTTAAAAGTGTCTCATACAATAAGGGGATTTGCTGTACCTATGTTATGTCTGAAAAAGCCAGTTATAAATTCTTCTGTCCTAGTTATAAACAAGTTATCATCTAGTAGGCTTTGATTCAATTTCTAATATCCTTACCCACATGGAAATTCTGTAAGAGTAATATATATGCCAATTATTTGATGATCTGACCGCATTCTCTCCCCTATCAACACTTTGTTTTACTTTTGGTGCCAGAGAGAATGGCAAAAGAAAGTAATCAAGATGACTAGCTTGATTAAGCCTCCGCCATGTATATCTCACTAGGTAAGGGTATTTAAGCCTCCAGATATCCCCTAATTCCAATATGTCCATGACACAGAAAAACATTGTTTCTGGGATATGCAACCATTTCCTTTCTCACTCAACGCCAAAAAACACACACCACACCATCCATCCACACATACTGCGCCTTCTGTTTACTGTGTTTTTATCTCCACCATGTTGAATTAGTGCTTTTGTGTTCCAATTAGTTATATTTGAAGATAGATAGAAAAGCTATATTTTTTTGTTGTATTATTACAATCCATAACAGGGCTAGAATTGTGTGTATGTGTTTGTTTGTGGTACTTATATAGTGATGAACAGTATGGTAGTGTCACGCCCTGACCATAGAGAGCCTTGTTATTCTCTATTTTGGTTAGGTCGGGGTGTGACTAGGGTGGGTAATTTAGGTTGTTTATTTCTATGTTGGCCTGGTATGGTTCCCAATCAGAGGCAGCTGTTTTTCGTTGTCTCTGATTGGGGATCATATTTAGGCAGCCATTTCCCCACTGTGTTTTGTGGGATCTTGTTTATGTGTAGTTGCTTGTGAGCACTTCATTTTCCTTCACGGTTCGTTCGTTCGTTCTTTATTGTTTTTGTGCGTTTCATTCAATAAACATGTGGAACCCATATCACGCTGCGCTTTGATCCGAATGTTATTACGACGATCGTGACAGGTAGGCTATGGTAAGGTTATGGTAAGGTTATGGTAGGGTTATGGTAGGTTTATGGTAGGGTTATGGTAGGGCTATGGTAAGGTTATGGTAGGGTTATGGTAGGTTTATGGTAGGTTTATGTTAGGGTTATGGTAAGGCTATGGTAAGGTTATAGTAGGGTAATGGTAGGTTTATGGTAGGGTTATGGTAGGGTTATGGTAGGTTTATGGTAGGGGTATGGTAAGGTTATGGTAGGTTTATGGTAGGGTTATGGTAGGGTTATAGTAGGGTTATGGTAGGTTTATGGTAAGGTTATGGTAGGTTTATGGTAAAGGTATGTTCTACCTGTATGGTAATTAGCAGTATGTCCAGTGCGTAGGGTTCTTCAGGTGTGGACAGACTCTTCCTCTGGCTTTGTAGCTTGGACACCTGCATCCACTTCCCACTGAAGAATGAGTACTGGCTCTCCATGTCCCGGATCGTCACTAGCAACACGTTGCCATGACGATCCTTGATGGGTTCGTAGTGGACACGCCCCAGGTTGTGTGTCCCCAACAAGCTCTGAGAATGACATCAATCAATCAATCAATCAATCAATAAATCAATCAATCAATAAATACTTATATCTGTATGTCTGCCTATCTACTAATCTCTGACTCACATACAACAACCCCCCCCCCCCACACACACACACGCAGGGGTGTACCTGTAGTTGCCCAGCGGCAGCCAACATCTTCTGTCTGGCCTGTAGAGTGGAGGAGGAGGACATGGAGACAGACATACTCTGTCTCAGCCACCGCACATCCTCCCACATACACGACAACTAGAGAGAGAAAGGGGGATAGGTCGAGAGAGAGAGAGAGAGAGAGAGGGAAACAGAGAGAGAAACTGCATTATAAACATAATTGTAGAGAAATATTGAGGTACAGTAATTTGATTGAAACGCAGAATCCAGCCTGATGCACTAGTGCTAAAAATTCTCTATATATGGCTGCTGCCCTGTAATGAACTACATTACCCACAATACCTTAGTGAACCATAGGAAGTCCTGCATGAGAGAGCTGCCGTAAGAGTCATCCACCTCCACTATAGGGATCTGGTCCTCTGTGGTCACCAGTAGACTGTCTTTGTGGTACAACACTGCCGCCAGGTAAACCCCCCTACAGAACCAGCAAAATGGAACAGTCCGTCTCAGTTATACACTCCACTTGGAACAGTCCATAATGTACATCCAAGGGGTGTATTTTACACAAACACACTACTTGCTCACCTTTTGAGAGTCTTGACAAACTTGTTGGAGGAGTTAAAGAGGTGCTTGAGACTTCTGGAGACGGACTGCTTACGGCTTGGGTTCTGGAGCTTTGATGTGTCTGAGAGTAGGAGAGAGAGGAGAGAGGGAGGAGAGATGGGAGAGGAGAGGAGAGAGGGAGAGATGGGAGAGGAGAGAGGAGAGTGAAGAGAGAAGAGAGGGAAAAGGAGAGTGCGGAGAGGGAAGCGGGGATTGGGGGTAAACTGATCATTTTTCTTCCTGGTAAAGAAAACATTTGTCCTCTTATTTGTCTGTGTCATTACTTCTGCTGTTTTCAACTTGAACTAGTTCCTGTATGTATGTGTGTGCACTGCACTGAAAAACTCAAATGCTTTCTACTGTTTACTCAGTATTGGAATGTTGTTATTCCTTTCAAGTGGAATGCTGTTATGCATCAACTGTTCTTGATCTTAAACGAATGTCCTCTAGCGGTTTATTGAGTATAGTAATTGTTGTTATTGGCTATGTTCTAAGGAGCACTGTGAATTTGACTCACTTTGTCTGAGTGAAAGAGAGTAGAGGGTGTGGAGAGAAAGGAATCAGCCGTGAAGTAGAGAGAGAGAGAGAGAGAAAGCACAAGAGAATGACCTTGTTTACATTGCACGTACTGTAATGACGTGTCCCTTTTTGCAATCGACTGACAATAAACAAACACAAAACAACAGTAAAAAGAGAAGGGAGGAGCGAGTCAGATATAAGATGTTCTCATAGCTAATCACCTTTCAAGGTTCAGTGGCACTCCGTTGTGTTATCTGACTCTGTTCAGCTGTCTATCCTCTACAGCCCCCTATCTACTCCCTCTCACCCCCATATCTCCACCTCTCACCCTCATCCCAAAAATGTCTGCAGCATTGAAGGTCCCTCGGGGAGAAGGGCCTTGGTCAGGGGGGTGACCAAGAACTCCATGGTCACACTGACAGAGCTCCAGAGTTCCTCTATTGAGATAAGAGAACCTTCCAGAAGGACACCCATCTCTACAGCACTCCAATAAACAGGCATTTATGGAAGAGTGGCCAGACGGAAGCCACTCCTCAGGAGAAGGCACATGACAGCCCGCTTGGAGTTTGCCAAAAGGCACCTAAAGAACTCTCAGACTACAAAAAACAAGATTCTCTGGTCTGATGAAACCAAGATTGAACTCTTTGGCCTGAATGACAAGCGTCACGTCTGGAGGAAACCTGGCACCATCCCTACAGTGAAGCATGGTGGTGGCAGCATCATGCTGTGGGGATGTTTTTCAGAGGCAGGGACTGGGAGACTAGTCAGGATTGAAGGAGCGATGAATGGAGCAAAGTTAAGAGAGATCCTTGATGAAAAACTGCTCCAGAATGTTCACCTTCCAACAGGACATGACCCTAAGCACACAGCCAAGACAGCGCAAGAGTTGCTTCGGGAGAAGTCTCTGAATGACCTTGAGTGGCCCAGCCAGAGGCCAGACTTGAACCCGATCGAACATCCCTGGAGAAACTTGAAAATAGCTGTGCAGCGACTCTCCCCATCCAACCTGACAGAGCTTGAAAGGATCTGCAGAGAAGAATGGGAGAACCTCCCAAATACAGGTTTGCCAAGCTTGTAGTGTCATACCCAAGAAGACGTGAAGCTGTAATCCCTGCCAAAGGTGCTTCAACAGAGTACTGAGTAAAGGGTCTGAATATTTGTACTTTGTAAATGTGATATCAGTTTTTTATAATTATGTAAAAAATAGAAATAAAAACTTTTTGCTTGGTCATTATGGGGTACTATGTGTAGATTGATGAGATTTTTTTTTAATACATTTTAGAATAAGGCTGTAATATAATAAAATGTGGAAAAAGTCAAGAGGTCTGAATACTTTCCGAATGCACAGCACTCTCTCTTCCCTCTCTCTCTGTGTCTCTGAATTTTTCTGTGTTTCTCTCAATTTCAATTCAATTTCAATTTAAGGGATTTATTGGTATGGGAAACATATGTTAACATTGCCAAAGCAAGTGAAATAGATAATAAATAAAAGTGAAATAAACAAAAAAAAACAGTAAACATTACACTCCAAAAGTTCCAAAACAATAAAGACATTTCAAATGTTATATTACGTGCAAATAGTTAAAGTACAAAAGGGAAAATAAATAAGCATAAATATGGGTTGTATTTACAATGGTGTTTGTTCTTCACTGGTTGCCCTATTTTTTAAATTTTATTTATTTAACTAGGCAAGTCAGTTAAGAAAAAATTCTTATTTACAATGACGGCCTACCCCAAACACTAACATGGACGACACTGGGCCAATTGCGCGCCGCCCTATGGGACTCCCAATAACGGCCGGTTGTGATACAGCCTGGAATTCAACCAGGGTCTGTAGTGATGCCTCTTGCACTGAGACGCAGTGCCTTAGACCGCTGAACCAGGGTCTGTAGTGATGCCTCTAGCACTGAGATGCAGTGCATTAGACCGCTGAACCAGGGTCTGTAGTGATGCCTCTAGCACTGAGATGCAGTGCCTTAGACCGCTGAACCAGGGTATGTAGTGACGCATCTAGCACTGAGATGCAGTGCTTTAGACCGCTGAACCACTCAGGAGCCCCACTCAGTAGCTTTCTTCTGACATCAGGTCACACATCTTGCTGCTGTGATGGCACACTGTGGTATTTCACCAAGTAGATGTGGGAGTTGATCAAAATTGGGTTTGTTTTCAAATTCTTTGTGGGTCTGTGTAATCTGAGGGAAATATGTGTCTCTGATATGGTCATACATTTGGCAGGAGGTTAGGAAGTGCATCTCAGTTTCCACCTCATTTTGTGGGCAGTGATCACATAGTCTGTCTTCTCTTGAGAGCCAGGTCTGCTTACGACGGCCTTTCTCAATAGCAACACTATGCTCACTGAGTCTGTACATTGTCAAAATGTCACGATCGATATTACAATTGTCGGACCAAAGCACAGCGTGGTATGGTTCCATCATCTTTTATTTGAAAAGTGAAACACACAGAAAACAAAGCACAAAAAAAACGAAACGTGAAGCTACGTAGTGCACGCAGGAACTACACATAGACAAGATCCCACAATCACAGGTGGGGAAAGGGCTGCCTAAGTATGATCCCCAATCAGAGACAACGATAGACAGCTGACTCTGATTGGGGACCATACCCGGCCAAACGAAGAAATAAGAAAACTAGATTTCCCACCCAAATCACACCCTGACCTGATCAAATAGACAAATAGAAAGGCTCTCTATGGTCAGGGCGTGACACAAAGCTTTCCTTAAGTTTGGATCAGTCACAGTGGTCAGGTATTCTGCCACTGAGTACTCTCTGTTTAGGGCCAAATAGCATTCTAGTTTGGTATGTTGTTTTGTTCATTCTTTCCATTGTGTCAAGTAATTACATTCATTAAAACTCATTTTTCAACCACTCCACAAATTTCTTGTTAACAAACTATAGTTTTGGCAAGTCGGTTAGGACATCTACTTTGTGCATGACAAGTAATTTTTCCAATAATTATTTCACTTATAATTCACTGTATCACAATTCCAGTGGGTCAGAAGTTGACGTACACTAAATTGGCTGTGCCTTTAAACAGCTTGGAAAATTCCAGAAAATTATGTAATGGCTTTAGAAGCTTCTGATAAGTGAATTGACATCATTTGAGTCAATTGGAGGTGTACCTGTGGCTGAATTTCAAGACCTACCTTAAAACTCACTGCCTCTTTGCTTGACATCATGGGAAACTCAAAATAAATCAGCCAAGACCTCAGAAAACAAATTGTAGACCTCCACAAGTCTAGTTCATCCTTGGGAGCAATTTCCAAATGCCTGAAGGTACCACGTTCATCTGTACAAACAATAGTACGCAAGTATAAACACCGTGGGACCACACAGCCGTCACACCGCTCAGGAGGAGACGTGTTCTGTCTCCTAGAGATGAACGTACTTTGGTGCGAAAAGTGCAAATCAATCCCAGAAGAACAGCAAAGGACCTTGTGAAGATGCTTGAGGAAAGAGGTACAAAAGTATCTATATCCACAGTAAAACGAGTCCTATATCGACATAACCTGAAAGGCCGCTCAGCAAGGAAGAAGCCACTACTCCAAAACCGCCCCAAAAAAAGCCAGACTACGGTTTGCAACTGCACATGGGGACAAAGATCGTCCTTTGTGAAGAAATGTCCTCTGGTCTGATAAAACAAAAATAGAACTTTGGCCATAATGACCATCGTTATGTTTGGAGTGAAAAGGGGGAGGCTTGCAAGCTGAAGAACACCATCCCAACAGTGAAGCACGGGGGTGGCAGCATCATGTTGTGGGGGTGCTTTGCTGCAGGAAGGACTGGTGCACTTCACAAATAGATGGCATCATAAGGGAGGAAAAGTATGTGGATATATATTGAAGCAACATCTCAAGACATCAGTCAGGAAGTTAAAGCTTGGTCGCAAATGGGTCTTCCAAATGGACAATGACTCCAAGCATACTTCCAAAGTTGTGGCAAAATGGCTTAAGAACAACAAAGTCAAGGTATTGGAGTGGCCATCACAAAGCCCTGCCCTCAATCCTATAGAAAATTTGTGGGCAGAACTGAAAAAGCGTGTGCGAGCAAGGAGGCCTACAAACCTGACTCAGTTACACCAGCTCTTCCAGGAGGAATGGGCCAACATTCACCCAACTTATTGTGGGACGCTTGTGGAAGGCAACCCGAAACGTTTGACCCAAGTTAAACAATTTAAAAGCAATGCTACCAAATACTAATTGAGTGTATGTAAACTTCTGACCCAGTGGGAATGTGATAAAATAAATTAAAGCTGAAATAAATCATTCTCTCTACTATTATTCTGACATTTCACATTCTTAAAATAAAGTGGTGATCCTAACTGACCTAAAACAGGGATTTTTTACTAGGATTAAATGTCAGGAATTGTGAAAAACAGAGTTTAAATGTATTTGGCTAAGGTGTATGTAAACTTCCGATTTCAACTGTATCTTTTTGTTTTCTCATGATTTGGTTGGGTCTAATTGTGTTGCCTTCCTGGGGCTCTGTGGGGTCTGTTTGTATTTGTGAACAGAGCCCCAGGACCAGCTTGCTTAAGGGACTCTTCTCCTCTTTCTGTAGGTGATGGCTTTGTTATGGAAGGTTTGGGAATCTCTTTCTTTTAGGTGGTTGTAGAATTGAACGGCTCTTTTCTGGATTTTGATAATTAGTGGGTATCGGCCTAATTCTGCCCTGCAGGCATTCGCTATTAGTCTCTCATCTACCGACTTCAGCTATAAAGTTTAGCTGTTCAAAATATAGTTAACTAGTTTAGTAGTTTCAAAAAAATATTCTCCAAAATGCTTATAGCATCCAGCAGTGTTAGAGTTTTAAAAAGTGTGTTATTTTCCTAACAGGCGAAGGTGCTGGTGACTTGCTAGGCTCAAAGTCTACATGCATTTCTGTTTCCACAAGGTTAACTGCTTTTGACAAGTGGATAATATGACAAGGGCTGCTTGGCTACTGTGCAGCCCGCATGTCACCGAGAATAAACAGAGAAAGGAGAGAGAGAGATGTGGGGGGAGAGAGAGAGAGACAGAAAGAGAAAAAAAAACATGATTTGTAGTGATTAATGAGGTGAGGTTCCATCTGATCCAACTACTACTGCTGGCACAAACAGAGAGAGCGAGAGAGAGAGAGACACAGACAGACAGAAAGACAGACAGACAGACAGACAGACAGAGTGTGTGTGTGTGTGTGTGTGTGTGTGTGTGTGTGTGTGTGTGTGTGTGTGTGTGTGTGTGTGTGTGTGTGTGTGTGTGTGTGTGTAGTGTTTCCCACACACCCCTCTCTCTGTGCTGTACTGGCAGTGTAGGTCCTCTCAGCTCCACATATACACATCAGAAATGAAGATAACCTATTTGGTCCCAGGCCTCTATAGTGGTGGCATTATACCTTTTTCTCTCCAAAACTCTTGAACGTGCCGTCCTTGGCCAGCTCTCCTGCTATCTCTCTCAGAATGACCTTCTCGATCCAAATCAGTCAGGTTTCAAGGCTGGTCATTCAACTGAGACTGCTCTTCTCTGTGTCACGGAGGCTCTCCGCACTGCTAAAGCTAACTCTCTCTTCTCTGCTCTCATCCTTCTAGACCTATCTGCTGCCTTTGATACTGTGAACAATCAGATCCTCCTCTCCACCCTCTCCGAGTTGGGTATCTCCGGCGCATCTCACTCTTGGATTGCGTCCTACCTGACAGGTCGCTCCTACCAGGTGGCGTGGCAAGAATCCGTCTCCGCACCACGTGCTCTCACCACTGGTGTCCCCCAGGGCTCAGTTCTAGGCCCTCTCTTATTCTCACTATACACCAAGTCACTTGGCTCTGTCATATCCTCACATGGTCTCTCCTATCATTGCTACGCAGAC
Organism: Salmo trutta; assembly: GCF_901001165.1. Lineage (NCBI taxonomy): Eukaryota > Metazoa > Chordata > Actinopteri > Salmoniformes > Salmonidae > Salmo > Salmo trutta. The sequence goes on along the minus strand of NC_042966.1, from coordinate 36,582,902 downwards.
GACACACAATTAATCTTCTCCTTTCCCACTTCTGATAACCAGGTGGTGAATCGCATCTCTGCATGTCTGGCAGACATATCAGTGTGGATGACGGATCACCACCTCAAGTTGAACCTTGGCAGGACGGAGCTGCTCTTCCTCCCGGGGAAGGACTGCCCTTTCCATGATCTCGCCATCACGGTGGACAACTCCATTGTGTCCTCCTCCCAGAGTGCTAAGAGCCTCGGCGTGACCCTGGACAACACACTGTCGTTCTCCGCTAACATCAAGGCGGTGACCCGATCCTGTAGGTTTATGCTATACAACATTCGCAGAGTACGACCCTGCCTTACACAGGAAGCGGCGCAGGTCCTAATCCAGGCACTTGTCATCTCCCGTCTGGATTACTGCAACTCGCTGTTGGCGGGGCTCCCTGCCTGTGCCATTAAACCCCTACAACTCATCCAGAACTCTGCAGCCCGTCTGGTGTTCAACCTTCCCAAGTTCTCTCACGTCACCCCACTCCTCCGCACACTCCACTGGCTTCCAGTTGAAGCTCGCATCTGCTACAAGACCATGGTGCTTGCCTACGGAGCTGTGAGGGGAACGGCACCTCCGTACCTTCAGGCTCTGATCAGGCCCTACACCCAAACAAGGGCACTGCGTTCATCCACCTCTGGCCTGCTGGCCCCCTACCTCTGCGGAAGCACAGTTCCCGCTCAGCCCAGTCAAAACTGTTCGCTGCTCTGGCACCCCAATGGTGGAACAAGCTCCCTCACGACGCCAGGACAGCGGAGTCAATCACCACCTTCCGGAGACACCTGAAACCCCACCTCTTTAAGGAATACCTGGGATAGGATATAGTAATCCTTCTAACCCCCCCCCCCCCCAAAAAAAAGATATGGATGTACTATTGTAAAGTGGTTGTTCCACTGGATATCAGAAGGTGAATGCACCAATTTGTAAGTCGCTCTGGGTAAGAGCGTCTGCTAAATGACGTAAATGTAAATGTTCATGCAAATGATTCATTATAGTGGTGGTATTATACCAACCTCTGATTCATTATAGTGGTGGTATTATACCTCTGATTCATTATAGTGGTGGTATTAAACCTCTGATTCATTATAGTGGTGGTTTAATACCTCTGATTCATTATAGTGGTGGTATTATACCAACCTCTGATTCATTACAGTGGTGGTATTATACCAACCTCTGATTCATTATAGTGGTGGTATTATACCAACCTCTGATTCATTATATTGGTGGTATTATACCTCTGATTCATTATAGGGGTGGTATTATACCAACCTCTGATTCATTATAGTGGTGGTATTATACCAACCTCTGATTCATTATAGTGGTGGTATTATACCAACCTCTGATTCATTATAGTGGTGGTATTATACCAACCTCTGATTCATTATAGTGGTGGTATTATACCAACCTCTGATTCATTATAGTGGTGGTATTACACCAACCTCTGATTCATTATAGTGGTGGTATTATACCAACCTCTGATTCATTATAGTGGTGGTATTATACCTCTTATTCATTATAGTGGTGGTATTATACCTCTGATTCATTATAGTGGTGGTATTATACCAACCTCTGATTCATTATAGTGGTGGTATTATACCTCTGATTCATTATAGTGGTGGTATTATACCTCTGATTCATTATAGTGGTGGTATTATACCTCTGTTTCATTATAGTGGTGGTATTATACCAACCTCTGATTCATTATAGTGGTGGTATTATACCTCTGATTCATTATAGTGGTGGTATAATACCTCTGATTCATTATAGTGGTGGTATTATACCAACCTCTGATTCATTATAGTGGTGGTATTATACCTCTGATTCATTATAGTGGTGGTTTAATACCTCTGATTCATTATAGTGGTGGCATTATACCAACCTCTGATTCATTATAGTGGTGGTATTATACCAACCTCTGATTCATTATAGTGGTGGTATTATACCTCTGATTCATTATAGTGGTGGTATTATACCTGTGATTCATTATAGTGGTGGTATTATACCAACCTCTGATTCATTATAGTGGTGGTATTATACCAACCTCTGATTCATTATAGTGGTGGTATTATACCTCTGATTCATTATAGTGGTGGTATTAAACCTCTGATTCATTATAGTGGTGGTATTATACCAACCTCTGATTCATTATAGTGGTGGTATTATACCTCTGATTCATTATAGTGGTTGTATTATACCAACCTCTGATTCATTATAGTGGTGGTATTATACCAACCTCTGATTCATTATAGTGGTGGTATTATACCTCTGATTCATTATAGTGGTGGTATTAAACCTCTGATTCATTATAGTGGTGGTATTATACCTCTGATTCATTATAGTTGTGGTATTATACCAACCTCTGATTCATTATAGTGGTGGTATTATACCTCTGATTCATTATAGTGGTGGTATTATACCAACCTCTGATCCATTATAGTGGTGGTATTATACCAACCTCTGATTCATTATAGTGGTGGTATTATACCAACCTCTGATCCATTATAGTGGTGGTATTATACCAACCTCTGATCCATTATAGTGGTGGAATTATACCTCTATTTCTTTACACTGACATGCCAAAAATAAACTATGTCAACACACACCCCAGAGAGTGAGGGTGTGCAGACACACACACACACACACACACACACACACACACACACACACTACTAAAGTGAGTAATTAACTGAACACTCTGACCATAAATTCAAACAACTCCAAATAAATACAGGCGTATTTAACACATTTTTTTCAGTCCTTCTAGGAGGTTGCTCTCTGTTTTTCAAGAGACTGTCCAAAACCCACTTTGACAAACATTCACACACCGTCTCTCTACTAGACCTTTTCTACTACTCCTGACTGTGTGTGTGGCTGGCAGCAAACCCGCTGACATCATAGCTGTTGACTCTTAAGTGGTTGAGTGACGGTGGGTCTCCCCCCCTCCCACTCCCCACCCCCCCCACCCCCCCACCAACACACACGCTCCCTCCCATGGAGTTGCTGTTTGTTCATGCTGAGCCACTGTCAGCACCCTGCCTGCACTGCTGCCCTCTATCCCTCCCTCCCTCCTTCTCCATATCCCCCACGCCGCCAGGAAGATTGAGGTCGAGCACTGAGCCAGACACAGGCCCCATCGTACGACCAATTCACACACACAGACACACACGCTCACACCACTCTACCCCCAGTGTGCTGTACCTATCAGACATGTGTGACTGACAGACAGACTGATGTGAAACCAGCTATTATCCATCCTAATGGTTGAGATCAGGGTTTGGCAAATCACCTAACCTGATCCTGGACCTGCTCTTATGAACAACTTCTACCTCCAGAGCTGGCCACCACTCACGGTGGGCTACAGTACCTCTTACCATGTTTCTCTCTCATCCCCCCTCTATTTTCCTATGTGTTTTTCTATGCCAGCGTGATGATTTCCAAAGCAAGGCTATACGGTTGACATGCTAAAACACATAAATGTGTTTAATCCAGAATGGATAAACCGCATTAAACATTATTTATGTACACGCAGTCCCCTGGTGTGTAAAGGGGAGCACTGACGAGAGGACTACTGTGTGTTTGTGTGGGTGGGTGTGTGGGTGGGTGTGGGTGTGGGTGTGTGTGTGGGTGTGTGTGGGTGTGGGTGTGGGTGTGTGTGTGTGTGTGTGTGTGCGTGAGTGTGTGTGTGTGTGTGTGAGTGTGTGAGTGTGTGTGTGTGTGGGTGTTTAGGATACTGTGAGAGGCCATTCATGCCTCTCTAGGCTTAGAGTACTGGAGTAAATACACTTTTAGCATGCTTCATTTATTCACTTTAATACAAAGTCAATTTACTGGAAGAAGTGTGGGTTTAGAGCAAGACACACACACACACACACACACACACACACACACGCACACACACACACCCACACACACACCCACACCCACACCCACACCCACACACACACACACACACACACACACGCACACGCACACGCACACACACACACCCACACCCACACCCACACACACACACACACCCACACCCACACCCACACACACACACACACACACACACACACACACACCCACACACACACACACACACACACACACACACACACACACACACCGATGGAGAAGAGAGAGGTGTTTTACGTGTGTGTGCTCACCTCCGCAGCTGTAGTGTGTGTGAGTAGCGCGGACCTGGTGCAGCAGGTGTTCCATATGCCCTATGTGCTCTCTTCTCCTGGGCTCCAGACCATCACTCTCCCTACAGTCTAGTGGGAGGGGCTCCAGACCATCACTCTCCCTACAGTCTAGTGGGAGGGGCTCCAGACCATCACTCTCCCTCCAGTCTAGTGGGAGGGGGGGGTTAGGGTGAAGGGGGTGAAATGTAGAGATTGAAGATTGAAAGAGAGACAGTAAATCAGTGGTCAACTTCTCACCAGTAAACACATACAGTACAAACATCAACTTTAACCCCTGTCATCTCAATCAGCTCAGAATCTCCAAACCACAGTAGTAGTTCATTAAGGGTTATGGGTTATTCTCTCAGCACTAAACGTGAACTGTACACACCTCCAAACAGACAGGGCCTGGCCCTATCCACTAAGCGACAGAAGTAGCGGCTAAGAGCCCCGCACAGGTCCAACGAGAAAAAAACGTAGCTAGCTAGCATTGATTTGTTTTTGTAGAGACATATTTTTTTGGTGCATCTGATGACCTACCGTGGTGATTGATGGACATGATTATCTCCTGACCCCTCTGCCGCTAAAGCTGTCAAATCCTCTCACGTTTCTAGTTTGACCAGCTTTTTTCAGAAACTGATATTTTTGAATTGCGTTGTCATATTGGCAGGTTTGCGAGCAACAAACTATTTAGCTAGCTTCTAGCCTGGTGTTTGATATGCAATGTGATCTCCATGTAATGAACAGTCAGTGTTGACAAGTGTCCTGACGAGAAGGCAAACTTTTCTAGCTATGACAGGCAAAATCGGGCATCATCAGCACATTGTTATGGATGTATCCAAATGAATGTCAATAGAAAACAGCTACTTTGCTGTTATTCTGGCTGCAGAGTTTGTGACTGTGTTAGCAGTAGCTAGCTGGTTAGCTAGCGAGCAAGGCATGAGAATGTTGCCAGCGAGCATGGCAACGGAACATAGAGAACGAACGACTGGGTCGCGTCAAGCAACCAAAATATGAAAAAGTATGAATTGGCTTATTTAAATGAAAATATAAATCTTTGGGAACTGTGGTATAAGCATGTAAAATGCCTCCGTTCGGTACATTACCTTGGAGAATTTGGACGACGGAGCTGGACGAGGCGGAACATCGGCGTTTATTCCTTATGTATTCATGACCGAATACGTACCCAGAGGCCCTGTCTCTAGGGGGCCCCGATTGATTTTGTTATTCACTCTCACACAGATATCTTATAAACATGGCATAAGTCATGGCTAGGGTTACAAAGCTACTGGAAGTTTACCAAAGTTACCACAAGATTCAGTAATTTTGGTATTTAACATGTTATCTATGGCAATCTATTGTAATTTGGGGAATTTACACTTGAATAACTTTTTTAAAAGTATTCATAAATAGTATTCATTTGTTATATATGTATCCATATTTCCCATAAGTTTCTAGTAAATAGACCATATGGTTAAAAATAAAATAGCCTAATTAATGAGAAAAGGCATTTAATCAACAATGGCATTATTTTCAATTAAATATGCAAATCTTCCAACTATTGACTTTTTTCACAACTGCCACCAGTTTGTCGCCAAAACATTGATGACAAATACACATGTATATAGTAAAATACATATCAATATAGTAAAATACATAAGTGTGTAAAAAATATATTGGATATTATGCTGAAACCCTTAGAAAATGTGTTTTTATAGCTTTGTCAATAAATGTTTAATATTAAAATGTGATAAGGCCACACAGAGGGCCAGAGATAATTACAGACACCTGTGATTATCTGAAGTACCCATAATGGCCACTAGATGTCTTGTGATAAATTCTGCCAAAAACTTGAAAGTGACCAAAATTCTGGTAGTTTGCTGGTAAACTTTGAAAGTTACCAGTAATATACTCTCCCTAATCATGTCAAACTGTGTTGAATTGCATGACATTTGGTTTAAAACTAGATTTTCTCTCTCTGCCGTCAAGACACTAAAATGTTTTGCACGCGAGGTGGGGGGGCCCCCAACCAACTATCGCTTAGGGCACCCAAAATGCTAGGGTTGGCCCTGCAAACAGACCAGTCACCTCAGTGTGACTCCATTTGTGATTCAAATTATATAAAGTGTCCTTGGGTTTGAAGAAGACATATTAAATATAATTAAATAAATTGATTTCTCATCTCAGCAGTTGAATTGCCTTGCTCTCCTCATGTTCTTAAACATCAAAGTATTTATTCGTTACCCTTTCGCCCTCTCTCCATCTCTCTCTCTGTGTTATTTGTTCAACTTTTTCTATTACATTTCTTGTTTTATTCAGGCCAATCTGAGACACCCTCTCCAAGGCTGATCTAAGTTCATGGTTAGAGGGAGAGTCGTGATTGAGTCCTGACTGTGGGTTAAAACCGATGTTATTCGTTGAAAGCTTAAATTGTTTTGCTGTGGTTAACAACTCGTAATGCTGTGAAGTAAGAAATGTGACATTGAATTGTACGTTTTCAGGCTGTTTATCTGGAGCAGGCTGATAAAAACTATGTCTGTTTCCAAATGGCACCTATAGGGCTCTGGTCAAACGTAGTGCGCTATATAGGGATTAGGGTGGCATTTGGGACAATACCAACATTCTCATTAGGACTGCGAATTTCCAGAGACCTCACGATACGATATTATCATGATACTTGGGCAGCAGGAAGCCTAGTGGTTAGAGTGGGGGGGCGGCAGGTAGCCTAGTGGTTAGCGTGGAGGGGCGGCAGGTAGCCTAGTGGTTAGCGTGGAGGGACGGCAGGTAGCCTAGTGGTTAGAGTGGGGGGGCGGCAGGTAGCCTAGTGGTTAGCGTGGAGGGGCGGCAGGTAGCCTAGTGGTTAGAGTGGGGGGGCGGCAGGTAGCCTAGTGGTTAGAGTGGAGGGGCGGCAGGTAGCCTAGTGGTTAGAGTGGAGGGGCGGCAGGTAGCCTAGTGGTTAGAGTGGAGGGGCGGCAGGTAGCCTAGTGGTTAGAGTGGAGGGGCGGCAGGTAGCCTAGTGGTTAGAGTGTAGAGGTTGTAGGTAGCCTAGTGGTTAGAGTGTAGAGGTTGTAGGTAGCCTAGTGGTTAGAGTGGAGGGGCGGCAGGTAGCCTAGTGGTTAGAGTGGAGGGGCGGCAGGTAGCCTAGTGGTTAGAGTGGAGGGGCGGCAGGTAGCCTAGTGGTTAGAGTGGAGGGGCGGCAGGTAGCCTAGTGGTTAGAGTGGAGGGGCGGCAGGTAGCCTAGTGGTTAGAGTGTAGAGGTTGTAGGTAGCCTAGTGGTTAGAGTGGAGGGGCGGCAGGTAGCCTAGTGGTTAGAGTGGGGGGGCGGCAGGTAGCCTAGTGGTTAGAGTGGGGGGGTGGCAGGAAGCCTAGTGGTTAGAGTGGAGGGGCGGCAGGTAGCCTAGTGGTTAGAGTGGAGGGGCGGCAGGTAGCCTAGTGGTTAGAGTGGAGGGGCGGCAGGTAGCCTAGTGGTTAGAGAGGAGGGGCGGCAGGTAGCCTAGTGGTTAGAGAGGAGGGGCGGCAGGTAGCCTAGTGGTTAGAGTGGAGGGGCGGCAGGTAGCCTAGTGGTTAGAGTGGAGGGGCGGCAGGTAGCCTAGTGGTTAGAGTGGAGGGGCGGCAGGTAGCCTAGTGGTTAGAGTGGCGGGGCGGCAGGTAGCCTAGTGGTTAGAGTGGAGGGGCGGCAGGTAGCCTAGTGGTTAGAGTGGAGGGGCGGCAAGTAGCCTAGTGGTTAGAGTGGAGGGGCGGCAGGTAGCCTAGTGGTTAGAGTGGAGGGGCGGCAGGTAGCCTAGTGGTTAGAGTGGAGGGGCGGCAGGTAGCCTAGTGGTTAGAGGGGAGGGGCGGCAGGTAGCCTAGTGGTCAGAGTGGAGGGGCGGCAGGTAGCCTAGTGGTTAGAGTGTTGAACTAGTAACCAGAAGGTTGCAAGATCAAATCCCTGAGCTGACAAGGCAAAAATCTGTCGTTCTGCCCCTGAACAAGGCAGTTAACCCGCTGTTCCTAGGTCGTCATTGAAATAAGAAGATTTGCTCTTAACAGACTTGCCTAGTTAAATAAAGGTTAAAATAAAAAATCAAGATACTTAGGTGCTAAGACTAAATGTGATTTTATTGCAATTCGATACTCCAAACATATTGCTCACCATGTCTGCTGCAGAGGGACAAGAGAGAGCCATGAGAAAACAAATTTTGATCAGTCATGGAAATAAAAATGTTACAAAACTGTTGGCTCACCATTTAAAAAAAGATGGAGAACAAGCTAGAGAAGGGGAAATACCGGAGATTTGGCGCAAGTACAGCCGACTAGCGCTAGCTAACGTTAACTACCGGAGATTTGGCGCAGGCACATCCGACTAGCGCTAGCTAACGTTAACTACCGGAGATTTGGCGCAGGCACATCCGACTAGCGCTAGCTAACGTTAACTACCGGAGATTTGGCGCAGGCACATCCGACTAGCGCTAGCTAACGTTAACTACCTAGCAAAAGTTATAAATAATTATAATATAATTTTAAAATAAAAGTTATAATATAATTTATTCGTAACAATCACTAGAGAATCGATACTTGGAGTCATAGAATCAATATAATATCGCGAAACTCTACTGTATTGATTTTTCCCCATCACTAATTCTCAAGGTAGAACACAGGGAGTAAAACATGTATGGGTTTCAATCCGACTGAATGACGGAGTTAATGAAAACTGTCATAGCAGGCTTTGTGATGAAAACTGTCATAGCAGGCTTTGTGATGAAAACTGTCATAGCAGGCTTTGTGATGAAAACTGTCATAGCAGGCTTTGTGATGAAAACTGTCATAGCAGGCTTTGTGATGAAACCTGTCATAGCAGGCTTTGTGATGAAAACTATCATAGCAGGCTTTGTGATGAAAACTGTCATTGCAGGCTTTGTGATGAAAACAGTCATAGCAGGCTTTGTGATGAAAACTGTCATAGCAGGCTTTGTGATGAAAACTGTCATAGCAGGCTTTGTGATGAAAACTGTCATAGCAGGCTTTGTGATGAAAACTGTCATAGCAGGCTTTGTGATGAAAACTGTTGTCATGACATTGGCCTCTTTGGGTTTTCTATGTACCATCCCCCTCCTTCTGTCTCCAACCCCAGGCTAAGTGAGTGCGGTCAGAAATTCCGAAGGAGAATGTCCTGCCTCATGGCCACAGTATAAAGAGACAGAGTGTTTTCATGGCGAGAACAAAGGATTCTTCCACCTCACAGGATTGGAGAACCGAACGACATTGATGTTCTGGAGAAGGTATAAAAGATTGGTGAAGAATCCAGCTACGAACTGGTCCGTTTGGTACAATGTTGTGAAACTCATGATAGACAATACAGCCATATTACCATAATAATGTTTATATAATAGCCTCAGCTATGGGACTTACATCTAAATGGTTGTATCAACTGAATGAATAAGGATAAAGCTATTTGGAATATGTTGAGATGCTATGTACTGATGTAATGTGAGAGAATTGTATTTCTGTTCAAAGTCTTAACTAAGTCATCGGCACGCCCCCAGGGACACAGACAGGACCTGGCGTCATGTGACAGACTTTTCTACGTTCAGTATATAAACCCCCACCCAGGGTTTCTTTCTTTAGACCAGGCCTCCACTCCATTACGAGTTGGTTGAAGGTTTGACCATGCATCCCTCTACTGAACTTTAACCATACCACGTGGTTAAACTATTAGACTATCAATATCGACAGAATAAGAACAAGTCTTTGATACTAATTACTAGTCTGCAGCTAGGAATTCGGTATCATTGAACGCGAAGACCGACAAAACATCTATTCTATAACGACATTAATGAATGTCGCTTTGAAAGATCCATTCTAACCAAGAGAGAGAGAGAGTACGAAACTCTCCAACGGAACCAAACTCTCCAACAAGGATCCCGACGACACACTGAGCGTAAATATATATATTGATTGCAATTGTTCCCGAATGAGTGAGCGTTCATGTGCAAAGGATTAGCATATCAATTGTTAATATTTATCAACTCTGTAGTGTCTTCTCCGCTGCCCCCAACCCCCTTGTTTGTTTAACAAGCCGCCATGCCGGTTTAGCCCACTAGGGCTCATTCCTCTACCATTGCTTTGTAACGATACCTACTGTTTTGTATGCTTTCTGTGAATTACTTAGTTTAGTAAATAAATAATTTTAAGACAATTGATGTATGGATGACTTAGTGAAGACTGGGTTCGTGCAGATAAACAACAATTTACAACGTTTTGAATGAGACTGACGCGAGGTAAAAATAATAAGTCATTAAGTCAGAAGACTCATAGATCACATATCTGAAGAGTTATATTTGGAAAATTATAACTTTGTAATCTGAATATTTTCCTTGGTGCCCCGACCTTCTAGTTAATTACAGTTACACGATTAATCAGTTTAATCGCGTAATAATAATTACAGAGAGTTATTTGATAAACATGTCATCAGGTTTAATGATGCCCAAAGACACAACACTGTCATAGCAGGCTTTGTGATGAAAACTGTCATAGCAGGCTTTGTGATGAAAACTGTCATAGCAGGCTTTGTCAACATGATAATTGTCTTATAATGTTCTATAAAAAAACACATCTGAGTTCATCTGGGGTTTTTACAGCAGTGCCCAGACACATTCTACAGTTTGGTATGAAGGTAGATTGAAGAACGTTTAGATTTAAACCTGATAAAGTAATGGACTCACTGGAGGGGGAAGCAGAGGGGGGAAGAGTTGACTGAGGTGGACCCCAACCCTTCATGTTGTAGGCTGACACTTGGACATAGTACAGCTTCCCCTGGAACACACACACACACACACACACACACACACACACATGCACGCGCGCGCGCGCACGCACACACACACACACACGCATACACACATACACACATACACGCACACGCGTACGCACACACACACACACACACACACGCATACACACATACACACATACACACACAAACACACACACACGCACGCATGCATGCCCACACACACATACACACATACAAACACGCACGCACGCACGAACACACACACACACACACACACACAGGTGCGCACACGCACGCGAGCACACACACACACACGCACGCACACGCATACACACATACACACACACACACACGCACGCGCACGCACGCACGCACGCACGCACACACACACACGCACGCACACACACACACGCATACACACATACACACACACAAACACACACACACACACGCACGCATGCATGCCCACACACACATACACACATACAAACACGCACGCACGCACGAACACACACACACACACACACACACACACACACACACACACACACACACACACACACACACACACACATAGTAAGTACTAACCCGAAGACGACAGTTAAAGCAGATTAAAGTTGAGCACCTTAATATCACATCATACAATAGGAGATCAGACAGAGTTATGGAGCTGTGGGGTTCGATTACAGCAACATGCTGTAATGGTGACTTGTAGACTGTGTCCCAAACACTGTGTCCCTGTTGTACCATTGCCCGATGAGGCCTCATCAAAAGTAGTGCACTTTATAAGGAATATGGTCCCATTTGAGACGTATCCTCTTCTACTTCACCCCCTCACTCCACTACTGTTTCATTACTCAGTCATTTACACACTCCTTTACTTCCTCCCTCCATCACACACTTCTCCGTTACTCACCCAATCAATTACTGTACGCTCCTCTCTCTCTCTGCTCCTCTCTCTGCTCTCCTCTCTCTCTGCTCCTCTCTCCCTCTGCTCTCCTCTCTCTCTGCTCTCCTCTCTCTCTGCGCTCCTCTCTCTCTCTGCTCCTCTCTCTCTCTGCTCCTCTCTCTCTGCTCCTCCTCTCTCTCTCTCTGCTCTCCTCTCTCTCTCTCTGCTCCTCTCTCTGCTCTCCTCTCTCTCTGCTCTCCTCTCCCTCTGCTCTCCTCTCCCTCTGCTCTCCTCTCCCTCTGCTCTCCTCTCCCTCTGCTCTCCCCTCTCTGCTCTCCTCCCTCTCTCTCCCCT
>NC_042966.1:36551637-36570603 GCF_901001165.1 Salmo trutta | reverse complement strand
CCAGAGCCTGAGCCACCTCCGTAGTAGGAGGATTGGGGAGGGGGGGGTGTAGCACAAGAACCGTCAGTGACGGTGGCCACCCTCCCTTCCCTCCCTTTAGTTTGGGATTACTTTTGTTTTGGGGTTTCATTTTGTACTGTCACGTCCTGACCAGTAAAAGGGGTTGTTTGTTATTGTAGTTTGGTCAGGGCGTGGCAGGGGGTGTTTGTTTAGTGTGTTTCGGGGTTTTTTGGGCAATGTTCTGTTAGTATATTTCTATGTCTGTGTCTTTATTTAGTCTATTTCTATGTTCAGGGTTTTTGGTTTGGCCTTCAATTAGAAGCAGCTGTTCTTCGTTGCTTCTAATTGGAGGCCATATTTAAGTAGGAGTTTTTGTCACTGTGTTTGTGGGTAGTTGTTTCCTGTTCCGTGTATAGTGTGCTGCCTTACAGGACTGTCTTCATCGGTGTTTGTTATTTCGTTCAGTGTTCACATTCCTTCTCAATAAAAGAAGATGAGTATACACATTCCTGCTGCATTTTGGTCCAATCAATACGACGATAATCATGACACTAATATGTTTTGCTCTATGGGATGATCTTCATCAGTTAACGTCACTTTTTGTGAATTTGGAAGCATTTATGTAATCAAAACGACCAAAATCATAAAGGTCATGTTAACTGACTGATATGATTTCATAGAACAAAACGTAGAACATCTCCTGATATCATGACACAAGGCGAGACCCAGATGCAGACACAGGAGGCAGAGGGTTGGAGTCTTACAATGTTTAATAATCCAAAGGAATAGGCAAGAGAATGGTCGTGGACAGGCAAAAGGTCAAAACCAGATCAGAGTCCAGGAGGTACAGAGTGGCAGAGAGACTCGTGGTCAAGGCAGGCAGAATGGTCAGGCAGGCGGGTACAGAGTCCAGAAACAGGCAAGGGTCAAACCTGGGGGACTATAAAAGAAAATAGCAAAGGCACAAGTACGGGAAAAAACGCTGGTTGACTTGGAACATACAAGATGAACTGGCACAGAGAGACAGGAAACACAGGGATAAATACACTGGCCCAGAGAGACAGGAAACACAGGAATAAATACACTGGCCCAGAGAGACAGGAAACACAGGGATAAATACACTGGCACAGAGAGACAGGAAAAACAGGGATAAATACACTGGCCCAGAGAGACAGGAAACACAGGGATAAATACACTGGCCCAGAGAGACAGGAAACACAGGGAGAAATACACTGGGGAAAGCAAGTGACACCTGGAGGGTGTGGAGACAATAACGAGGACAGGTGAAACAGATCAGAGTGTGACACCTGAGCCTGTGTTAACCTCAGACTTTATAGTTTGCCATTTATTGCTGTGATTATTGTTGAAAGTTCATAACTACAAAACAATTGTGGTGTAAGAGAGTCCATGTGGGTGAATCAGAAGACATGCAGTGCCATACACACACACACACACACACACACACACTTTCCTGTGTCAGACTCTATAGTTCTGCGTTTATCCCAAACCCCATGCATTTCCCCATTCTTTCCCCATGCATTTCCCCAATCTGAATGACTGAACAAGCCAGAGGTAACTCATTTCCGGTTATTAGGACTACAAGCTAGAGAGCTCTATTGGAATAAAGGAAGAACTTTTCAACTCGTTCAGTCAAAATAAAGAATATTTTGACTAATTTTGTTAATTTCATTCAGTAATGCCTAGAACCGCAGAACCCCCTACCGGCCAATGACAAACTGAAAACTGATTCTAAACTAACTGAATGATTCTACAAGCAACCATATGGGGCTTATTGGAGCTGCCATTTGTGACTGGGACTTAGACAAGGGTGCTTCAAACAATGTACATTTGTTGATTGCTAGCCATACAAAAACAATGATTTATTGATACCTTTGATACGAGGTCTAGTTGTGGCTGTAACCGGACTAGACTGTGAAAAACTCTTGGTTAATTGGTATTGCTTGACTGCCGAGAAGGAGATATGCACAATGTCATACTGCAGCAGCCACCCAAATGATTCGTTCTCAAGTTGGAGTGTTGAGCAGAGGCAGGCTGTGTATGTTTTGGTTCTACAAAGCTGTGTCCATCGATAACATTCAATAATCAATTGATTGTATTCATTCTTGCATCATGTATTTTTCTTCTCTATGCTGCCCGCAGCATGATGTATTTTCTCTGTGCACACATGACAGACAGTTAGTGGTCTGAACACGTCTCCAGAGAGGAGGAGCGGATATTAATCCTGCTGTAGAATTCATTGCTGCCAGCAGGTCAAATGAACGGCTAAAATGACTATCGAGTCAGTAAAATAATAAAAAAAATGAAAAAAGTATTTCTAAAATGATGAATCGTTCCGCTGTTTCCATGGTTCCCATTGAAAGGCAACAGGTAGAGGTAGGAAGAGCTGAAGAGAGAGGAGGAGGGCTGGGGGGGGGGGGGGGGGGTTCCGATGTCCTGCTCTTTGAATTAGCTTGACAGGCTAATGTAGGTAACAACGTAGCTAGCGAATTACAATAAATTCTGCTGCTCATGAGCTGCAATGAATTAGCTTCCCAGATAATGTAGGGAGAAAGAGAGAGAGGGAGGGAAAGAGAAAGTGAGAGAAGAGAGAGAAAAGAGAGGCAGAGAGAAGGAGGGAGAAAGAGAGACAGACAGAGAGAGAGAGAGAGTGATGTCAGCAAGCGGGAAACACTGCCTGAAGAAGATGAGAACATTCTGGCCTCATTTGGGACAAAAGAGCGGAGGAATATGACGGTTGCCATAGTCACACCACTCATCTAAAGAGCTAGTCTTCACCCGGTGTCTTTGAGATATATTTTGGGATACAGTCACAGGGAGATACTCTATGAGATATGAATAGCCTCCATTCATGTTTCGTGTTTCTTTAAAAAAAAGCTGCTTATGGTGTTAATGTGCGTTCGGCTCCAAGTAAATAACCTTCACAAGCAGTGATAGATCACTGCTAAGAGAAAGCTGTCAGCAAGGCCAGCTGCGGATATTGGCTAAAACAAAGAGAAGCTGAAAAAAATAGATAATAATGCATTTTCTGTCAGTTTTATTCAATACTGGCAACTGGCTTCTGGCAGCTTCTATACATATTGTTCAAAATGTGTATAGAAATCCAGAAGTATAGAGTAGCTCTCCAAAAAATTCACCTCAGATCAAACTATTTGAAAAGCAGAATCTAGACTGAGAATTAGGAGAGGGTGGTCGGCCATTTCAGACCTTTGTCTCCTGCTCTGACAGAGGTCGTCCCTCTCTGACCTCTCGCTCCTCTAGGGAAACACTTGAGCTGTGACCCCAAACACATGCATTACACACACAAACATACACTGTATGAGGTGACATGAGAGAGAGAGAGGGACGTACACCGTTTTGGGGCGAGGGGCTGAAGCGCGGGGGTGGCTTTGTTCCTCTGAGAGGGTTAGAATAGTATACAGGTCAAAGGTCAATGGTTGGTTGACCCCAGGGCCATCACTCAGACTGGAGGCCATGAAGGTTCCCCAGAGAAGAGGGTTAGGGTACTTAATCCTCTTAAACTGACCTCTCAAACACCTACTGTCACGTCCTGACCAGTAAGGGGTAATTTTGTTATTATAGTATGGTCAGGACGTGGCAGGGGTGTGTTTGATTTATGTGTCTTGGGTTTTTGGGTAATGTTCTATGTTGTCTATTTCTATGTTTGCATGTCTATTTAGTCTATTTCTATGTTCAGGTTTGGTTTGGCCTTCAATTGGAAGCAGCTGTTCTTCGTTGCTTCTAATTGGAGGCCATATTTAAGTAGGGGGTTTTTGTCACTGTGTTTGTGGGTAGTTATTTTCTGTATAGCTGGTAAGCCTTATAGAACTGTTTCGTTGGTGTTTGTTATTTTTGTTAAGTGTTCACGTTTATCCAAATAAAATAAGGAAGATGAGCACGATACCCGCTGCGCCTTGGTCCACTTTTTACGACGCGCCTGAAAGAACAACCCACCAAACCAGGACCAAGCAGCGGGGATTGGAGCACCAGGGAGAAGGATGGACTTGGAGTGATGAACGACGATTCTGGGAGGACAAACTAAGGGAGCTAAAGGAAACCAGGAGGCATCCCCCCAAAAAATGTGGGGGGGGGCACACGGGGAGTTGGGCAGAGTCAGGATGCAGACCTGAGCCAACTCCCCATGCTTATTACAGGGAGCGACGGATCAAGAAAGCACCGAGCTATGCAGAAATGCGCACTATATTGCCTAGAAGCATTCAAAGGCCGGTGCGATTGGTTAAAGCTCCTCAGTATGGCCAGGCGATGTTGAGCACTCAGCCAGGAAGGGTTGTGCTGGCTGTATGCTCCAGACCTCCAGTGCGTCTCCAGAGTCCAGTTTACCCTGTTCCTGCTCCTCGCACTAGCCCTGAGGTGCGTGTTACTAGGCTGGCGCCTCCAAAGCCACGCACCAGGCCTTTAGTGCGCAGTCCCCGTCTAAAGCTTCCGGCGACAGTGCCCCGTCTAGAGCTTCCGGCGACAGTGCCCCGTCTAGTGCTTCCGGCGACGGCCGCCAGCCCGCGCAGCCAGAGTCGGCCGCCAGCCCGGAGCTTCCAGAGTCGCTCCTCAGCCCAGCGCCTTCAGCGGACAGGTTAGGTTGGGGACTAGGGCCAGAGCCACCTCCGTAGGGGGGAGCTTGGGGAAGGGGGGGTGTTTGCACAGGAACCGTCAGTGACGGTGGCCACCCTCCCTTTAGTTTTTTTTTGTTTGTTGTGGGTTATTGTTGGTCTTTTGGTTAAGGTGCGTTCGGGGTCTGCACCTTTGGGGGGGGGGGGGGGTACTGTCACGTCCTGACCAGTAAAGGGGTCATTTTGTTATTATAGTATGGTCAGGACGTGGCAGGGGTGTGTTTGATTTGTGTTTTGGGTAATGTTCTATGTTGTCTATTTCTATGTTTGAATGTCTATTTCTATGATCAGGTTTGGTTTGGCCTTCAATTGGAAGCAGCTGTTCTTCGTTGCTTCTAATTGGAGGACATATTTAAGTAGGGGGTTTTTGTCACTGTTTGTGGGTAGTTATTTTCTGTATAGCTGGAAAGCCTTATAGAACTGTTTCGTTGTTTGTTATTTTTGTTAAGTGTTCACGTTTATCCAAATAAAATAAGGAAGATGAGCACGATACCCGCTGCACCTTGGTCCACTTTTGACGACGCGCCTGACACACACAAGCAGGCAAGCACGCACTCACACCGAGAGAGCTTATCTGACCGCTCGGCACGCCAGATCGGCCTCATCTCATGTAGATCGTGACCATAAAGTCTTCAGCCCATCATGAGTTTAACTGACACAACAATTCCCAATGAGACCCAGTTTACTCACACATAATGGTTGTGTCCAATGCAGCACCCTATTCCCTTCATAGGGTGCAATACTTTTGACCAGAGCCCTATGGGCCCTGTATAGGGAATAGGGTGCCAATTTAGGACAAAGCATAATGCATTTCACACTTCACTCCAGAACATAACAGCACGTTAATGACTAGAGAGGCCTCATCTTTTCACTAGATGAGTAAATGCGTAATAACAGAGAATAAGGGTTCTCTTCAAATCCCATTCAGAGCTCGTCAAGCTTAAAGGATGTTTGTGAATGAATAATGCAAAAATGCGTCTCTTCTCTCAGTATGATAACGATTAATAAGTATGCATTTATATCATCTGTTGAGAGGAATAAACACCAGACACAAGGCAATCATGTTAAGACTGTCTCATAAAGAGCATCCTGTTATCATTTGAATTGTTTGGGAGAAGTTACAGCAGTGAGTTTAAAAGTATCTTGACTCATTCTATGGCACAAAATGTACCCTACACAGTGCACTACATCAGATCTGGTCAAAAGTACACTCTTAGGGGGGAAAAAAAGGTGTTATCTAGAACCTAAAAGGGTTCTTCGACTGTCCCCATAGGAGAACCCTTTGAAGAACCATTTTTGGCTCAAGGTTGTACACTTTTTGGGTTCCATGTAAAACCCTTTCCACAGAGGGTTCTACATGGAACCCTTATGAGTGCTACCTGGAACCAAAAAGGGTTCTACCTGGAACCAAAAAGGCTTCTCCTATGGGGGCAACCGAAGAACCCTTTTGGAAGTGTGTAGTGCACTATATAGGGAAGAGGCTGTCATCTGGAACACGCTCCTTGAGTCAAAGTGCATGATAAAAACCTTGGTAGCTTGGTAGTTTGTAAAGACAGGATGAAAACAGCAGCTATATTGATAACACCGTAGACAAGCACCTTAGTTTCTTTCTCATTAAACGGTTTTCTCTTTTTCTTTCTTGCACTCTAGTTTGTTTTGTTTCTTTCCCTGTCTATCTCTAAATCCCTTCTAATTTGTTCACTCTTTTATCTTTCTCTCTCGGTGTGGAGATGATTTCATATTGGATTCCCACGGTGTGATTGCTTGATCACGACCCAGATGTTCATTGATGTACGGTTTTGTCGGTGTGTGTGGGTGGATGGAATGATACCTTCCTGTGAGGCAGAGGAATGACTACCATTGATTATCAGGAGACATGTGCACATAAAACACAAACACGAAAACATACACACACTTTGTCGACTAGGGAACAGGTGTTTTTTTAGCTAGAAATGCACAGCCATGTACGTAACACCACCCAAAAATGAAGGGGAGTGATTTCCAGTCAGATCCGAACAATTATTTTACCACTTTAAAACGCTGCCTATGTAGTGTCAGTGACAGGCTGAAAATCGGAAAAGTAATCATTACAGAGAGAAAGAAAGAACTTTAAATGAATCCTCTTTATGTGATCAAGGTCCCACACTACAGTACATAACTACAGTACATCACTACATCACTACATCACTACAGTACATCACTACAGTACATCACTACAGTAGATCACTACAGTACATCACTATATCACTACAGTACATCACTACAGTACATCACTACAGTACATCACTATATCACTACAGTACATCACTACATCACTACATCACTACAGTACATCACTACAGTACATCACTACAGTACATCACTACATCACTATAGTACATCACTACAGTACATCACTACAGTACATCACTACAGTACATCACTACATCACTACAGTACATCACTACAGTACATCACTACAGTACATCACTACATCACTACAGTACATCACTACAGTACATCACTACAGTACATCACTACAGTACATCACTATATCACTACAGTACATCACTATAGTACATCACTACAGTACATCACTACAGTACATCACTACAGTACATCACTATATCACTACAGTACATCACTACAGTACATCACTATATCACTACAGTACATCACTACAGTACATCACTACAGTACATCACTATATCACTACAGTACATCACTATAGTACATCACTACAGTACATCACTACAGTACATCACTACATCACTACAGTACATCACTACAGTACATCACTACAGTACATCACTACATCACTACAGTACATCACTACAGTACATCACTACATCACTACAGTACATCACTACAGTACATCACTATAGTACATCACTACAGTACATCACTACACTACATCACTACAGTACATCACTACAGTACATCACTATAGTACATCACTACAGTACATCACTATAGTACATCACTATAGTACATCACTACAGTACATCACTATAGTACATCACTACAGTACATCACTACAGTACATCACTATAGTACATCACTACAGTACATCACTACAGTACATCACTACATCACTACAGTACATCACTACAGTACATCACTATAGTACATCACTACAGTACATCACTATAGTACATCACTACAGTACATCATCACAGTACATCACTACATCACTACAGTACATCACTATAGTACATCACTACAGTACATCACTACAGTACATCACTACAGTACATCACTATAGTACATCACTATAGTACATCACTACAGTACATCACTACAGTACATCACTATAGTACATCACTACAGTACATCACTACAGTACATCACTATAGTACATCACTACAGTACATCACTACAGTACATCACTACATCACTACAGTACATCACTACAGTACATCACTATAGTACATCACTACAGTACATCACTATAGTACATCACTACAGTACATCATCACAGTACATCACTACATCACTACAGTACATCACTATAGTACATCACTACAGTACATCACTACAGTACATCACTACAGTACATCACTATATCACTATAGTACATCACTACAGTACATCACTATAGTACATCACTACAGTACATCACTACATCACTACAGTACATCACTATATCACTACAGTACATCACTACAGTACATCACTACAGTACATCACTACAGTACATCACTACATCACTACAGTACATCACTACAGTACATCACTATAGTACATCACTACAGTACATCACTACAGTACATCACTACAGTACATCACTACAGTACATCACTATAGTACATCACTACAGTACATCACTATAGTACATCACTATAGTACATCACTACAGTACATCACTACAGTACATCACTATAGTACATCACTACAGTACATCACTACAGTACATCACTATAGTACATCACTACAGTACATCACTACAGTACATCACTATAGTACATCACTACAGTACATCACTACAGTACATCACTACAGTACATCACTACATCACTACAGTACATCACTACAGTACATCACTACAGTACATCACTACAGTACATCACTACAGTACATCACCATTCAGCCCTCAGATAAATGCTGAAAAATGAAGGGAGTAAGAGAAAACATGGTAAACAGGATTTTAAAAACACAACTCCACACCATAAAAAATGATTCAGGTGGTTAGTAAATTATACTTGAAAACATAATTATTTTTGTAGTTGTCATCTTTACTCTACTTCACATGTTCAACCAACCCCCAAAAAACTAAAACAGAATTCAACATAAGATAAATGCATAATCTAAACAACTATTTGTGTGTAAAAACAACTATAAGGAAAATTGTGTTCAACTTACTACATTTTCATAATATTTCCTTCTAACTTAAGAATTTCAAGTTCATCCAACAACTTGCCATGTGGCTCTATTTTCAGAGGATTGTGGGTCATTGTTTTTTAACTTGACAATACTTTTGCATGTTTGAAGAAAGAAAAGCACATTTGTATATTAGTATCAAACAGTTTGTGATGCTATGAGGTATAATGGACCATGATGAACGGATATCAAACCATCAGGCAAGACATTCAATAATAAGACCACCCATTCTCACCATTAGTAAGATCATGTGCGCCACTCTTGACAGAGGCAAATACATCAAGCGACAGTACAATGCTTGCAGCTTTACTGCCAGTGAGTGTTAGCGGAATGAGCATTGCGCTCAACAATTCCTGCTAAAGTGGATAAAATGTGATGCGATGAAATACATAAAGCCATGTTTAACACTATGACATGATCAATGAAAGTAACCAATCAGAAAGTAACCAATCAGAAAGATTATGTAGACCTAAATGTACAACAGTTCTGGATTTGATAAAATTAACTTGGATCTCAGCCATTTTTTTATGCTGGACTTAATATATTATGTGATATATTATTACATTTAATGTCTTGTGACCTGAGTCTTTTAACCAAAATATTACAGATGAGACAACAACAAAAAAATTCACCTTCCCATTTAATGGCGGGCGGTTACTGTGGTAACGCCACTCCAGTCATGCTTGTGCCAGTGAGATTGACTCTGACTAGTAGAAGCGTTGTCTTCCCTTCCCTGGCAGTTCAAACTCAAACATAGAAAAACAACCTAGCTTGTGAATAAAACAATGTGAATACCCGAGAAACACAAGGACAAAGTCTCACTTCAGTAGACTTTTGTTTCGCATAAACTAGACAAACTGTTATGCCTGTGTGCAGCACATCTAAAAATGAAACTTTCACTCAGCTCTTCACGTGAGCACAGTGAGTACAGGCAGTGTTGCAGCGTGAGGTGGAATGGGCGATACATTATCGGATTCGCAGGTCTTTGACTTCATTTACCCGCTATGAAAC
Organism: Salmo trutta; assembly: GCF_901001165.1. NCBI lineage: Eukaryota > Metazoa > Chordata > Actinopteri > Salmoniformes > Salmonidae > Salmo > Salmo trutta. Next base: position 36,560,590 of record NC_042966.1, on the reverse strand, counting down.
AAAACGGGGGAAATACTTTGAAAACAGCTACTGCAGCATTTATTTTACTATAAATGTGATCATACTTGACTATTTTTAAATCAGAGGTGCAACTTTCACTGGGATAGGGGGGACATGTCCACCCCACATTCCGAAATTGCATTTTTGTCCCCCCCAGTTGTAACATTGGAATGTGATACAAAATGAGGCAACTGTGTGCTTTAGGACCAATGGGAAGGCCTCTGAGCAGTCGGGTTGGCTGTTTGGAGTGTTTATCCGACTGGATAAAAAAATAAATAATAATAATAATTATGTCCCCCCCACTTCTAAAACCAAAGTTGCACCCCTGATTTTTCTTCACAAATATGAGTGAAATGCTTGTACTATCGAGCGCTGACCACCCGCCAATGTGTCTGGTAAAATAGACATAGACTTACCCGCCAACGCAAAAATCAACCCGCATTTGGCAGGAGGCGGGTGTTCATTTTAGGCCCTGCTCACAGGACCATCATGCTTGACTGAGCAAGCTGTTTTGTATAGTAGTAATGTGGTGCCTGACTGTGTTTCCTTATAGCTTTTAATATAGCAATACATGTCATTGAGAAGCGAAAAATCTCAATTTATTTTTTGGGAGGTCAGTAGGTGTCCAACATAACAACAGGTGATGGTGTGTTGACACAGTCACTTCTATACAGAAGTATATAGACCTGTCTGCATTCCTGAGTTCTGTAAATGTAACTGCTTTCCTTGTGTAATATTCACAAGCTCAGAAACACTTGTTTTGCAAACATGGTCCTGTTTTATCAATTGCTGTCCTGATCAATAGGCAGTTCATTACTTCTATCAAATGACTACGTAGCTTAAAGTTATGTGTATTTTTATTTATTTTTGCAATAAAGATGGTGACGCTACCATAATACACATTTACAATAATGACAAAGCAGGTTTTTATTATTATACTTATTTACATAAGTATTCTTTGCTATGAGACTCGAAATTGAGCTCAGGTGCATCCTGTTTCCATTGATCATCCTTGAGATGTTTCTACAACTTCATTGGAGTCCACCTGTGGTAAATTCAATTGATTGGAGATGATTTGGAAAGGCACACACCTGTCTATACCACCAAGACTCTTTCTAGAGCTGGCTGCCCGGAAAAAGTGAGCAATCGGGGGAGAAGGGCCTTGGTCAAGGAGGTGACCAAGAGCCCGATGATCACTCTGAAAGAGCTCCAGAGTTCTTCTGTGGAGATGAGAGACAAGGATAACAATCTCTGCAGCACTCCACCAAAGTACAGAGACATCCTTGACGAAAACCTACTCCAGAGCGCTCAGGTCCTCAGACTGGGGCAAAGGTTCACCTTCCAACAGGACGACCCTAAGCACACAGCCAAGAAGCAGGAGTGGCTTTGGGACTCTGAATGTCCTTGAGTGGCCCAGCCAGAGGCCGGACTTGAACCCAATCAAACATCTCTGGTGAGACCTGAAAATAGCTGCGCAGCGACGCTCCCCATCCAGCCTGACAGAGCTTGAGAGGATCTGCAGAGAAGAATGGGAGAAACTCGCCAAATACAGGTGTCCAAGCTTGTAGCGTCATACCCAAGAATACTCAAGGCTGTAATCACTGCCAAAGATGCTTCAAAATACTGAGTAAAGGGTCTGAATACTTATGTAAATGCGATATTTCAGTTTTTATATATATATATATATATATATACACACACACATTTTCCAACATTTCTAAAAACCTGTTTTTGCTTTGTCATTATGGGGTATTGTGATGTCATTATGGGGTATTGTGATGTCATTATGGGGTATTGTGATGTCATTATGGGGTATTGTGATGTCATTAAGGCGTATTGTGATGTCATTAAGGCGTATAGTGTTTTAATTGATGAGGGGAAAAAACAAATCCATTTTAGAATAAGGCTGTAACGTAACAAAATGTGAAAAGTCAAGGGGTCTGAACACTTTCCGAATGCACTTTAACTTATTTAAAAAAAATATATATATTTTACCTTTCTTTAACTAGGTTAAAAAGTTAAAAACAAATTCTTATTTTCAATGAAGTTCTAGGAACAGTGGGTTAACTGCCTGTTCAGGAGCAGAACGACAGATTGTACCTTGTCAGCTCAAGGATTTGAACTTGCAACCTTTCAGTTACTAGTCCAACACTCTAACCACTAGGCTACCCTGCCACCCAAAACAAGCCACTGTAAAGTCCACTATTCCTCTGAAGAGTATGAATTAGGTTGTTTTGAGAAGGTTTGAATCCTAATCAACCTGCCTACAAATTGTTGGAAGTACAATAGACCAACATAGTTACTGTAGTTGGTCAAATCTGTGTGCTGGAATACCTTGATAGAGCATGGTCTGGTTTCCCTCTAATAGCTAAAATATATATTTTTTTACAAATTATTAAAGTATGTGTACATTTTACCATGGATAGTCAAAAGTAAGTGTCTGCAGTTTTCAGAAGGTAAAAAGCTCAATTGATTGCGACAGTCTTATATTGTAAAATATGTGACTCAATTCCCATTGAAAGCATATTAAAAGAAAACGGTTTTAAGTCATTGACTTTTAAAGGAGGAGGTCAGCTGTTCGTTTCAACTGGCAGCTTGTATGGAGACCGCCAGCAGCCTTACGGGTAAGCAGATGATCCAAACCAACCGGCCCACCTTCCTTCCAGGAAGGACGCACACCACACCTTCACACATAGTGTACAGTGCATCGTATTTCTTCCCACTGCTGTGAACTCCCCATGTTCTGGGGTTTTTGAAAAACAACAGCAGCCCTTTACCCTCCTGCACCGTCCCCGCAGCAGGAGTGACATTCAGAGTAGGCACAACGCAATCTTGGCCCTCCTTCCACTGAGCAGCGTGTGTGTTATTGGACACATTTGCCCGATAAGTTGCTGGGAAGGATTCAGAGACCTCTGTTACTACCTGTTTAAGTAGGCGGGATGATCTGATCCCAGCTCTCTCCCATCTTCCTCCACAGATCTGCTCATGCTCTACATCATGTACCCCAGCTTTGTGCATCCTTCACCCAGCAGGCTTGAATGCAGGCTGGCTGAAGACAACGTTTGTGACTGTAAGATGGGTCTAATGGAACAGTGGTTCTTCATACAACCACATCCGTGGTGGTGTGCTGGCCTTCCTCAAGCTTGAAGGACAGACTGATAGAAAAAAAGATTGAGGCCAGTCAAATGAACCCCCTTCAGCCTCAAGAGGAAGAGCTGCTTGTCCAGGCCCAACCAACCCACCCTCCTCAGCAGTGTGTACGCTGTCTCCATCCCACTAAGACCATCATGATATACCAATCCCTGGGCTGCTTGCAGATGGAAACCCATGACCCTTGGGGCAATGTCCACTAGGCCCTGTCGACCTTTTTGCAGTGGCAGGTACTGTAAAAGGCCGCAGCTCGAATCCAGTGCTGACCAGAATAAATGAACAAGCATCCTTTGAAGCTCCTGTATCAAACCTCTGGCTGTGACACTATCAGTCTGCGTCGCAGGGTGTAGGTGGCCAAGCTGTTGGCTACCAGAAGCCTTCCCATATAGGACAGCAACCACTTCCACAGAGACAGTCTGGCACACACACCTTCTCCACTAAAACCTCCCAGTTATTTTTCTGAAACTCCTCTGAGCCTAAAAAACTAAAACTGTTCCTGCCCCACTGCAACCCCGCTGGTAGCTGTGTGTGTGTGTGTGTGTGTGTGTGTGTGTGTGTGTGTGTGTGTGTGTGTGTGTGTGTGTGTGTGTGTGTGTGTGTGTGTGTGTGTGTGTGTGTGTGTGTGTGTGTGAGAGAGTGAGAGTGAGAGTGAGAGAGTGAGAGAGCAAAAAAGCATCAATGTCGGTAATGAATTCAGAAACTCAAAGTGGCTTTTGGTAATTTCAGAAAAAGGTTTTAACGTAACAGATATGGATCAGATATGGAACACAACTTACATTGTGCATCCAGACTATTTAGTTTGAAAGACCACATAATGCATACCACACAATGAGAGGTGCTCAAACAAATGAAGCATCAATTATTGGGAGTAAATAGCATTCTACACTGTAGGCTGATTGGGTATGGGGAAATAGAACATTTTATATTATGTGATATTTTGAACACACACACAGCTGAGGGGCCTCTCCAATTCTTCTGGCACTCAGTGGCCCTTTTTTAAACAATCAAATGTACTGAGGTAATGTACTGAGGTGATGTACTGAGGTAATGTACTGAGGTAATGTACTGAGGTAATGTACTGAGGTGATGTACTGAGGTGATGTACTGAGGTAATGTACTGAGGTAATGTACTGAGGTGATGTACTGAGGTGATGTACTGAGGTAATGTACTGAGGTAATGTACTGAGGTAATGTACTGAGGTGATGTACTGAGGTAATGTACTGAGGTAATGTACTGAGGTGATGTACTGAGGTGATGTACTGAGGTGATGTACTGAGGTGATGTACTGAGGTAATGTACTGAGGTGATGTACTGAGGTAATGTACTGAGGTGATGTACTGAGGTGATGTACTGAGGTGATGTACTGAGGTGATGTACTGAGGTAATGTACTGAGGTGATGTACTGAGGTAATGTACTGAGGTAATGTACTGAGGTGATGTACTGAGGTGATGTACTGAGGTGATGTACTGAGGTAATGTACTGAGGTGATGTACTGAGGTAATGTACTGAGGTGATGTACTGAGGTGATGTACTGAGGTAATGTACTGAGGTAATATACTGAGGTAATGTACTGAGGTAAAACTAGACATTAAACACAGACAGGAAGGGGTGGAAAGAGAGAAGAGGATGGGAGAAGATGAATGGATGAAGAGGAGAGGAAGAATAAAACCAGATGAGGAAAGTACTTCAACCCTCTTCAACCACAGCATGATGACAAAGACTGATACAGACTTCTGTTCTCCAGACCCCTGCAGGAAAGGAGCTTAAACAACCTGATTGGCTATCCATTAGCTATATCCCCCTACGTCTTCCTAACGCTGGCACTCTCATGCCGTTGGGTCTGTCGTCATGGCAACCTAGTGCCAGAAACCGCACTTCTTCTTAATGGTCACCGCGGGCCCTACTGGCTCTCACTGCAGGTGCTGTAGCCCGTGTGGGTAGAACATCAGTCGAGCACATACACACACACACGCATGCATTCACACACGTACAGACGCTCTCACACATGCGCGTACACACACACACACACGCACTGTGACATGATCCTACGTTGCTCTCTTGTTTGACCGCCAATATTGTAGTAGCTGTTCTCCCTGTCTTTTGCCTGGTACAGTAGACATGGTGCAACACTACACCACAGTAGTTGACTGTCTTTTGTCTGCCAGTACATTGCCTGGCCGAGTGTGAAGAAGCCTGTAGTCTAGAGGATTCCTGGATCAATGACATGATGTAAGTCAACAGCCCCACAAGGTAACCAGGGAGTCAGTGTGTGTGTGTGTATCTTTGTATGTGTGTGTGTGTGTGTGTGTGTGTTTGTGTGTGGTAGTATTGATCCAGTGTCCTAAATTGTCCCGGTAAATCTAGTAATCTCACACAATAAAGCCTTCTGGCTGGCTGCAGCACACATCTTCAGACACGTCAACAAGCACACAGATCAACACAGATCAACACTATCACACAGATCAACACTATCACACATATCAACACAGATCAACACAGATCAACACAGATCAACACTATCACACAGATCATCACACAGATCGACACTATCACACAGATCAAAACACTATCAAACAGATCAACACAGATCAACACTCTATCACACAGATCAACACAGATCAACACTCTATCACACAGATCAACACAGATCAACACAGATCGACACCATCACATAGATCAACACTCTATCATAACAGATCAACACTATCACACAGATCAACACAGACCAACACAGATCAACACACTATCACACAGATCAACACAGATCAACACTCTATCACACAGATCAACACAGATCAACACAGATCGACACCATCACATAGATCAACACTAGCACATAGATCAACACAGATCAACACACCCTCACACAGATCAACACAGATCAACACACTATCACACAGATCAACACAGATCAACACTCTATCACACAGATCAACACAGATCAACACAGATCGACACCATCACATAGATCAACACTAGCACATAGATCAACACAGATCAACACACCCTCACACAGATCAACACAGATCAACACACTATCACACAGATCAACACAGATCAACACTCATCACACAGATCAACACTATCACACAGATCAACACAGATCAACACTATCACACAGATCAACACACTAGCATACAGATCAACACAGATCAACACACTATCACAGAGATCAACACACTATCACACAGATCAACACAGATCAACACTATCACACAGATCAACACAGATAAACACAGATCAACACAGATCAACACTATCACACAGATCAACACTATCACACAGATCAACACAGATCAACACTATCATACAGATCAACACAGATCAACACAGATCAACACTATCACACAGATCAACACAGATCAACACAGATCAACACAGATCAACACTATCACACAGATCAACACAGATCAACACTATCACACAGATCAACACTATCACACAGATCAACACTATCACACAGATCAACACTAGCACACAGATCAACACGAGCACACAGATCAACACAGATCGACACTATCACACAGATCAACACTAGCACACAGATCAACACAGATCAAAACTAGCACACAGATCAACACTAGCACACAGATCAACACTAGCACACAGATCAACACTATCACACAGATCAACCCTAGCACACAGATTAACACAGATCAACACTATCACACAGATCAACACAGATCGACACTATCACACAGATCAACACTATCACACAGATCAACACAGATCAACACTAGCACACAGATCAACACTAGCACACAGATCAACACTAGCACACAGATCAACACTATCACACAGATCAACACTAGCACACAGATCAACACTATGACACAGATCAACACAGATCAACACACTATCACACAGATCAACACTATCACACAGATCAACACAGATCAACACTATCACACAGATCAACACAGATCAACACTATCACACAGATCAACACTCTATCACACAGATCAACACAGATCAACACTATCACACAGATCAACACAGATCAACACTCTACCACACAGATTAACACTCTATCACACAGATCAACACTCTATCACACAGATCAACACACTATCACACAGATCAACACAGATCAACGCTCTATCATACAGATCAACACAGATCAACACTCTATCACACAGATCAACACTCTATCACACAGATCAACACTCTATCAAACAGATCAACACTCTATCACACAGATCAACACAGATCAACACTATCACACAGATCAACACTCTATCACACAGATCAACACTCTATCACACAGATCAACACACTATCACACAGATCAACACTCTATCACACAGATCAACACACTATCACACAGATCAACACTCTATCACACAGATCAACACACTATCACACAGATCAACACTCTATCACACAGATCAACACAGATCAACACAGATCAACACTATCATACAGATCAACACAGATCAACACTCTATCACACAGATCAACACACTATCACACAGATCAACACTCTGTCACACAGATCAACACACTATCACACAGATCACCACTCCATCACACAGATCAACACTCCACTCCATCACACAGATCAACACTCTATCACACAGATCAACACTCTATCACACAGATCAACACTCTATCACACAGATCAACACTCTATCACACAGATCAACACTCTATCACACAGATCAACACACTATCACACAGATCAACACTCTAACACACAGATCAACACAGATCAACACTATCATACAGATCAACACAGATCAACACTCTATCACACAGATCAACACAGATCAACACTGTCATACAGATCAACACAGATCAACACTTTATCACACAGATCAACACTCTATCACACAGATCAACACAGATCAACCCTCTATCACACAGATCAACACAGATCGACACTATCACACAGATCAACACACTATCACACAGATCAACACTCCATCACACAGATAAACACTCTATCACACAGATCAACACAGATCAACACTCTATCACACAGATCAACACAGATCAACACTCTATCACACAGATCAACACAGATCAACACTCTATCACACAGATCAACACTCTATCACACAGATCAACACAGATCAACACTCCATCACACAGATCAACACAGATCAACACTCCATCACCCACTCTAATTCACTATCCATAATTGAATTACAGTGATAACATCAAGGCTGTATCACAATCGGCCGTGATTGGGAGTCCCACAGAGCGGCGCACAATTGTCCCAGCGTCGTCCGAGTTTAGCCGGTGTAGGCTGTCATTGTAAATAAGAATTTGTTCTTATCTGACTTGGCTAGTTAAATAAAGGTTAAGTAATAAATTTATTAATTAATAATATAGGTATTATAATTAGTAGGGACTGAGGTGATTGGAGGATTATATGATACAATGTTGCCTAAAGGGAAAAAATATTGTCCAATCTTAGATCTCTTTCATACTCCATCAGAGAGCTCCTATTGGCTCATAGCAGTGACCTTAAAGGTCTAGGAAGAGGCCCATTTTTGCTAGATTACTCATTCTTATAAAATACTGTGCATGCTGTGAGAACAAAGAAAAAAGGTGAGCTCAGGTTCAACTAGAAACAAAATAGCTGAAACCTAATGCTTTGAATGAAGAGAAATTTGTTTATAACCCTGGTGAGCTGCAGGCCATTCACAGCTGATTGGATTTATATAGTGCTTTTCCTGATGCACAAAGTGCTTGCTTAGTAAGAGGGAAAAATAGACAGCAATATTCAATTCCTAAATGTTGTATACAAATCTGTACTGTAATTACCAGCTCTTTGTAGTGGACTACCCTATTGT
>NC_042966.1:36189137-36216637 GCF_901001165.1 Salmo trutta | reverse complement strand
CCTATGCATGCTATCTTGAACATGCACACTTTATAAGATATGATATATATATTTTATATATATAGTTACGAGTAACCTCAATGTGGCCATGTATGTTTTATTCAGTTACAGTTGAATGTTACATTAGTTTGTAAAATAGCCTTAACTTTAGGCTATTTACTGGATTCCAAAAGTAATATTGTGTTTAGTTGACAACGTAACCAAATATCAACATTTAACTGAAATGTATTTACTGCTTGGCTAGTTCCACCTGAGCCACTGGCTTAATCCCATTCTTGAACTTTTATTTTAGGTTGAGTTGAAGATATGAATCCTTGTTAATAAGATATTTATTTTCCTTCAAAAATGATATTGAATTGTGTTTGGTTGTCGACGCAACCAAATATCAACATTTGAAGGAGTTTTATCTTCTGCCTGGATAGTTCCAGCTGTGCCACTGACTTAGTCTGGCTTTAATTCCAGTTTGTCTACAAATTGTTAATTAATATCTTGGATTCCCTTCTCCATCTCAACCAAAAATATAACTTAAAGAATAGGACTAAATAAATTATAAGTTTATTTAAATAAAGTTTTTAATTTAGTCCTTTTCTTTGTTCTTGGGGACCTTCAATGCTGCAGAATTGTTTTGGTACCCTTCGCCAGATCTGTGCCTCGACACAATCCTGTCTCGGAGCTCTACATACAATTCCTTTGACCTCATGGCTTGGTTTTTGCTGTGACATGCACTGTCAACTGTGGGACCTTATATAGACAGTTGTGTGCCTTTCCAAATCATGTCCAATCAATTGAATTTACCACAGGGGGACTCCAATCAAATTGTAGAAACATCTCAAGGATGATCAATGGAAACAGCATGCACCTGAGCTCAATTTGAGGTCTCATAGCAAAGGGTCTGAATAATTAAGGTATTTCTGTTTTCTATTTTTAATACATTTGGTACAATTTCTAAAAACCTGTTTTCACTTTGTCATTATGAGGTATTGTGTGTGTGTGTGTGTGTGTGTGTGTGTGTGTGTGTGTGTGTGTGTATTGCTGATGATTATTATTTGTTTGATCCATTTTAAAATAAGGCTGTAATATAACAACATTTGGAAAAAGTCAAGGGGTCTGAATACTTTCCGAAGGCACAACATGACCAAAAGTATGTGGACACCTGCTCTTCGAGCATCTCATTCCAAAGTTGGTCCCCCCTTTACTGCTATAACAGCCTCCAATTTTCTGGGAAGGCTGTTCACTGGATGTTGGAACATTGCTGCAGGGACTTGCTTCCATTCAGCCACAACAGCATTAGTGAGGTCGGGCACTGATGTTGAGCGATTAGGCCTGGCTTGCAGTCGGCGTTCCAAATCATTCCAAAGGTGTTCCTCCTCCACCAAACTTTACTGTTGGCACAATGCATTGGGGCAGCTAGCGTTCTCCTGGCAATCACCAAACCCATACTCGGCGGTTGGACTGCCAGATGGTGAAGCGTGATTCATGAGTCCAGAGAACGCGCTTCCACTGCTCCAGAGTCCAATGGCGGTGAGCTTTAGGCTTGTGTGCGGCTGCTCGGCCATGGAAACCCATTTCATGAAGGCTCCCGACTAACAGTTATTGTGCTGACGTTGCTTCCAGAGGCAGTTTGGAACTCGGTAGTGAGTGTTGCAACTGAGGACAGACGATTTTTACGCACTTCAGCACTTGGCGGTCACCTTCTGTGAGCTTGTGTGGCCTACCACTTTGCGGCTGAGCCGTTGTTGCTCCTAGACGTTTCCACTTCACAAAAACAGCACTTACAGTTGACCGGGGCAGCTCCAGCAGGGAAGAAATTTGACACTGACTTGTTGGAAAGTTGGCATCCTATGATGGTGTCACGTTGAATGTCGCTGAGCTCATCAGTAAGGCCATTCTACTGACAATGTTTGTCTACGGAGGTTGCATGGCTGTGTGCTCGATTTTTATACACCTGCTAGCAACAGGTGTGGCTGAAATAGCCGAATCCTTCATTAATTTAAAAGTAGTCCTAGAAGTAATCAACTAGTTGTTAAAAAGTATCTATAATCTGATTTACAATATTTTTTCGCGTACTTTTTTTGTAATCAGTTACATGTAATCTGTTACTCCCCAATGCTGCTCATGGGAGAGCACAGCAAAGAGCAGACCTCTCTGGTAACCTCCTTGTTCTCTTTCGGTCTGGCTGCTACACAGTATTCTATTACAACTAATCTATTAGATATTATGGGAATCCACTAGGTACGTTTATGATTTGGTGGCTTTGATGCAAGGTCTATTATTCAACATGTATTGTGTAATAAGTGAATTTGTCCAAATTATATGTATGATATCAAATGAGGGGACTAGATACATAAAGTAATTTAATTTCTAAATGTTAAAACAGATGTGTATAAAAATACCCTCAAATGAAATCCACAGGAATGAGGGTAGGCAATTGAGTGTTGAAAAGATGTTGGCAATGAGAAAAAGAGGGAGAGACAGAGGTACAGGGACAGAGATAATAGGGTGAGAGAGGAATAGAGACGGAGGGACAGAGATAATAGGGTGAGAGAGGAAAGAGACGGAGGTACAGGGACAGAGATAATAGGGTGAGAGAGGAATAGAGACACAGGGACGGGGACAGAGATAATAGGGTGAGAGAGGAATAGAGACGGAGGGACAGAGATAATAGGGTGAGAGAGGAATAGAGACGGAGGTACAGGGACAGAGATAATAGGGTGAGAGAGGAGTAGAGACAGAGATAATAGGGTGAGAGGGGAATAGAGACAGAGATAATAGGTTGAGAGAGGAATAGAGAGGTACAGGGACAGAGATAATAGGGTGAGAGAGGAATAGAGACAGAGGGACAGCGATAATAGGGTGAGAGAGGAATAGAGACGGAGGTACAGAGATAATAGGGTGAGAGGAATAGAGACACAGGGACGGGGACAGAGATAATAGGGTGAGAGAGGAATAGAGACAGAGGTACAGAGATAATAGGGTGAGAGAGGAGTAGAGACAGAGGTACAGGGACAGAGATAATAGGGTGAGAGAGGAGTAGAGACAGAGGTACAGAGATAATAGGGTGAGAGGAATAGAGACACAGGGACGGGGACAGAGATAATAGGGTGAGAGAGGAATAGAGACAGAGGTACAGGGACAGAGATAATAGGGTGAGAGAGGAGTAGAGACAGAGGGACAGAGATAATAGGGTGAGAGGAATAGAGACACAGGGACGGGGACAGAGATAATAGGGTGAGAGAGGAATAGAGACGGAGGGACAGAGATAATAAGGTGAGAGAGGAATAGAGACAGAGGTACAGGGACAGAGATAATAGGGTGAGAGAGGAGTAGAGACAGAGGTACAGAGATAATAGGGTGAGAGAGGAATAGAGACAGAGGTGCAGGGACAGAGATAATAGGGTGAGAGAGGAATAGAGACAGAGGTGCAGGGACAGAGATAATAGGGTGAGAGAGGAATAGACAGAGGGACAGGGACAGAGATAATAGGGTGAGAGAGGAGTAGAGACAGAGGTACAGGGACAGAGATAATAGGGTGAGAGAGGAATAGAGACGGAGGTACAGGGAGATGATGGGGGAGTCCATTGTCACACTACTACTAATTTGCTGGGAATATTCTAGAAGCTTGTACAGCCTCCATGTCTATTAAACCGTACTGTCTGGTTTAGAGTTCACAACCCACTGTGACTATTAAAACCTACCCAAACCAGAAACCGTGGACAGATGGCAGCATTCGCGCAAAACTGAAAGCGTGAACCACCGCATTAACCATGTCAAGGTGACTGGGAATATGGCTGAATACAGACAGTGTAGTTATTTCCTCCATAAGGCAATCAAACAGGAAAAAGGTCAGTATAGAGACAAAGTGGAGTCGCAATTCAACGGCTCAAACACGAGACGTATGTGGCAGGGTCTACAGACAATCACAGACCAAGAAGGGAAAACCAGCCACGTCGCGGATACCGACATCTTGCTTCTGGACAAGCACCTTCTTCGCCCACTTTGAGGATAACACAGTGCCACCGACGCGGCCTGCTACAAGGACTGTGGGCTCTCCTTCTCCGTGGCGGACGTGAGTAAGACATTTTAAGAGTGTTAACCCTCGCAAGGCTGCCAGCCCAGACGGCATTCCTAGCTACGTCCTCAGAGCATGTGCAGACCAGTTGGCTGGTCTGCTGTCCCCACTTGCATCAATATGTCAACTATTGTTCCTGTACCCAAGATAGCTAAGGTAACTGAACTAAATGACTCTCGCCCCATAGCACTCACTTTTGTCATCATGAAGTCCTTTGAGAGACTAGTCAAGGATCATATCACCTCGATCTACTTCAGTTTGCTTACCGCCCCAAGAGATCCACAGACGATGCAATCGCCATCGCACTGCAAACTGCACACTGCCCTATCCAATCTGGGCAAGAGGAATACCTATGTAAGATTGCTGTTCATAAACTATAGCTCAGCATTCAACACCATAGTACCCTCCAAACTCATCATTAAGCTTGGGTTCCTGGGTCTGAACCTCGCCCTGTGGAACTGGGTCCTGGACTTCCTGACGGGCCGACCCCAGGTGATGAAGGTAGGAAACAACACCTCCACTTTGCTGATCCTCAACACAGGGACCCCACAAGGGTGTGTGCTCAGCCCCCTCCTGTACTCCCTGTTCACCCATGACTGCGTAGCCATGCACGCCTCCAACTCAATCATTAAGTCTGCAGACGACACAACAGTGGTAGGCTTGATTACCAACAATGACGAGACTTCCTACAGGGAGGAGGTGAGGGCCCTGGGAGAGTGGTGCCAGGAAAATAACCTCTTACTCAACGTCAACAAAACCAAGGAGCTGATCGTGGACTTCAGGAAACAGCAGAGGGAGCACCCCCCTATCCACATCGACAAGACCGCACTGGAGAAGGTGGAAAGCTTCAAGTTCCTCGGCGTACACATCACTGACGATTTGAAATGATCCACCCACACAGACAGTGTGGTGAAGAAGGCGCAACAGGAAGCTGAATAAATGTGGCTTTGCCCCTAAAACCCTCAAACTTTTACAGATGTACAATTGAGAGCATCCTGTCGGGCTGTATCACCGCCTGGTACGGCAACTGTACCGCCCGCAACCGCAGGGCTCTCCAGAAGGTGGTGGTGTCTGCCCAATGTATCACTGGGGGCAAACTACCTGCCCTCCAGGACACCTACAGCACCCGATGTCGCAGGAAGGCCAAAAAGATCATCAAGGACATCAACCACCTGAGCGAGGTCAGTAAAGGTGCATCAAAGCTGGGACCGAGAAGCTGTTTTTCAGTCTCTATCTCAAGGCCATCAGACTGTTTAAATAGCCAGCTTCCACTCGGTTATGCAACACTGCACCTTAGAGGCTGCTGCCCTATGTACATAGACTTGGAATCACTGGTCACTTTAATAATGTTTACATACTGCTTTACTCATCTCATATGTATATACTGTAATCTATTCTACTGTATTTTAGTCAATGCCACTCTGACATTGCTCAGTCTAATATTTATATATTTCATAGTTCCATTCTTTTAGATTTGTGTGTATTGTTGTGAATTCTTAGATATTACTGTACTGTTGGCACTACAGTAGGAACACAAGCATTCCGCTACACCTGCAATAACATCTGCTAAATATGTGTATGTATAGAATTAGATTTCCAGACAGGCCTTCCCCATTCCCCTGGTTGGGGAGCTTTTCCAGGATGAAATGAGTCTGGCATAGCCTGCCCTAAACAGAGAGGGTATACATCCTAACTGAGGATTTACAGAGGGTCAGAAAGTTTTAAACAAAGATAATGTTCAGATTTTTTTTACAAACCCAGGAGCTTGTTGCATTCATTGCATTGCGAATTCCATTCAGTGAGCGGTGAGGCAGACGGGCTACCAGCACATCAGGAAACTGACCATTATGTAAGGACAACAACCTGGTAGATGGAGAAAGTGTTTTACAGTGATTGTGTCCCAAATGGCAGGGCTCTGGCCAAAAGTAGTGCACTGTGTTGGGAATAGGGTGCCAGACAATGTTTTTCTTCAATATTGTGTTTTTTTCTGCTCTGTGACATTCAGAATGTGTCACTCTATTAACACACCTCCTGAGGGAGACTTCCCAACATGCATTGTGAAGCACTTTGGAGATTCAAGGAAAGTGTTATGGGGTCATCATCATCATCATCATCATCAACAGTGTTTGTTTATATTCTCTTTAACTGATGGTTGTTTGACTGATTCCTAGAGGGAGCTGTATAAAAGGCAGTTAGACTGAGTCCCAAATGGGACCCTAATTTCCTATGAGTCCTGTTCAAAAGTAGTGCACCATATAGTGGATAGGGATCTATTTGGGACGCAAACAGGGTTTTCCTCAGAGGACCTTAATTAGCTGCTAATTACCACATTTTCTCTCTTAGTGTTTCTTTCCTAATGTTCTCATTACAACAACGCCAACCGTCGTCATCTAGGGGGAATCAAATGCCGGTGTGAAGTCATTCCTTCATTCCCGTGGGAAGTGTAATGTGTTTGTGCGCGCAAGTGTGTCCCCGCACATGCGTGTGTTCATACTCCGATTTGTTATTGCACTCCTTTATTAAAAACACTTTATAAAAACACTGCGAAATTGTGTTGTGCTTGTGAAAACAGAAATATTTGACAGGTTTGCCTGATTATACTGTAGAGTGGCAGTTATCAACTTAATATTCTGGAGAATCCAATAAGGGTCACATGACAAGCTCCCTCGGAGGAATTTAAATTACATTTTTTCCAAACGTATTTTGAGGTTTGTCTCTACATTGCTACTTTAAGATGAAGTTCTGTCTGACTTTTGCTGCTTGAATGATGTGTTGGTTTCTACATCGAGAACATGGACTAAATCCACACACTGAAGAATGTGTGGCTATTCTCTTGCACCACCAGTGAAATCTGTTGGCTGTTTCTCCTGGTTGTATTGACATGGTTCGTGGCCCTGCTCGGTTTCTGCTAGTACCACAGGATATGATGTATCTGATGTGTGTTGTGTATAGCAGCCACAGTTTCCTCCACCTCCCGGCTGGTTTGGCTTGTTTTAAACACCATGGAACAGAGGTTGTGTCCCACATGGCACACTATTCCCTATATAGTGCACTACTTTCTACCGGAGCACTGTGGGCCCTGGTCAACCGTAGTGCACTGTATAGGGAATAGGGCGCCATTTAGGATGCAGAAGACAGTGTTTCCCCTTAAGCACTCTGGTCAATAATTGATGTTGCCGTTAGGCTACTAAATGTGGAATCAACAGGATCCAAGGCTCATCTCAGTTTTGGGTCAGTTCTACTAATAGGATAGCATAAAGGGAAAGTGGAAGCATTTCTGTGGCCCGCCAGTCTCCATGGCCAGGGAAAGATGTTTCAGTCCCAAACCATACCCTACTCCCTATATAGTGCACTACTTTTATCAAGGGCCCATAGGGCTCTCGTCAAAAATAGTGTACTATGTAGGGAACAGGGTACCATTTGGGATGCGCACAGAGAGTGAGCTGGGCGGTCTGGGTGAGATGATGGCTGAGTTGGCGCGCTCACAGGGGAATGACCACAGACTCCAGAAGCAGTGGAACAGTTGGAACACAGACACTGGAGTATAACAGAGAATCTAGAATCCCTCTGCTCCAACAGAATCCTTCCATAAACTGTTGTTGAGGTCGCAGGCCACAGAACAGTTCCAAACCAAAATAGATCACTTGATTATAGTTCAGAACACACACATACAGGGAAAGAGTCACGCATGTACAAAGACAGAAATACTAAATGACCACGTGGTGATATCAGCACGGAGGACCAAAACTCCATACCACCAAAACAGGCTGAAATTTCAGGCGTCTTTTCAAATAGCTTTTACACTAAAAGGGCATTTTCATAATTTTCACAATTTCACAGTATTATTCCAACCTCATGGTGAAACAAATCACATTTTTGACTGCACTGGGCCTTTTAACAGAAGGCGAGGGAGGAGAGGAGAGTGGGAAGGAGGAGAGCTATTGAGCCCTACAGTAATCATACTGAAAGAAAGTGCATGCCATCAGTAACAGATGGCAGAGAGGTGAGATGGAGGGATGAAGGTTGACAGATGGAGTGACCTGCAGGATTCAGCCTTACTGTAGGCTGGTAGTACTGTAGTAGTTGACTGACTGAATGTGTCCCAAATGGCACCCTGTTTCCTCTATAGTGCACTTCTCTTGACCAGGGCCTATAGGGAATCAACCAACCTAATGCAGCTGTTTTCTTATTGTCTGGATAGGTATAGCCACGCTAATGATACAACAATTACCCTGACATATCCTAACCTAGAGAGAGCATGTATTTTTACACGGAAAGTATACTGTGTGTGTGTGTGTGTGTGTGACCAGGTCTGCCAGCCAACACAGGGGCGCTAGGGCGGCAGGTCACCCTAGCAATTAGAGCATTGGGCCACTAACCGAAAGGTTGCTAGTTCGAATCCCCGAGCTGACTAGCTGAAAAATGTGCAGATCTGAGCTTGAGCAAGGCACCAGGGTCGCTGTCAATAATGGCTGATCACTGGCCGTGACCCCACTCTCTCAGGGAGTGCACTTGTACAAATATAAGCACCCCCTATTTGACCTCTGATGATGCATGTCAACAGACATAATAATGATTATCATAACCCCTTACGTGATGTGCCTCTCCACAGGGTTTTGTGTGTAAGGCTGTATGTGCTAGGCTTTGGGTTTTTCTCAAAATAACCCTTCAGACTCCTGAGGGGCCCTCATGAAAACTGTCTCTGCCAGTTTTAACTGGAGCTGGCACCTCACACAGAGTTTCATAACAGTCAGAATCACATCCCATATCAACTATCATTCAATAGACATAAACAAGGATGTACAGTGCATTCGGAAAGTATTCAGACCCCTTGTTTTTCCACACTTTGTTACGTTACAGCCTTATTCTAAAATGTATTAAATGTTTTTTTTTTCAGCAATCTACACACAATACCCCATCATGACAAAGTGAAATCAGGTTTTTAGAAATTGTACCAACTGTATTAAAAATAGAAAAGATAAATTATGTAAATAAGGTTTCAGACCCTTTGCAATGAGACTCTAAATTGAGCTCAGGTACATCCTGTTTCCATTGATCATCCTTGAGATGTTTCTACAACTTCATTGGAGTTGTCACGAAGTGGCCCTTCTGGGTGTATATTGTGGCTCCCCCATCTCTCACTCTCTCTCCCACCACAGGTTTTACAACGGTCATAAATTCCGGGTAGAAACTCTCTTCCCTGCCATGGGGTATTGAGGGACAGAGCCGATGGAGAACAAAGACATTCTTCTTGCCCAAAACTCCAAATCCCCAAAATTGGAGAAAGAAATATTGTTTCAATTTTTTAGAATTGTCCATGGGTATTTTAAAGAACAATCCTGTCAAATTTGTTTCATTTGGTGATCTCATGAAGGACAGGAAACACATATTACTGTGTCTTTGTGTACCGTAAATTCCGGACTATAAGCCGCAACTTTTTTCCCAGGCTTAGAACCTCGCGGCTTAAACAATGACGCGGCTAATATATGGATTTTTCCCGCTTTCGCATTTTTTTTCTTCCAAAAAAAACACAATCTGTGATGTGCTTAGTTTTTTGGCGGCATGAAGCTTTCATTAGACCAATGAAATTGCCGAACGGGTTAAGGTCAAACAGTGACGAGAGCGACAATGAAAACGATCCAATATCGGATGAAGCAATTCTGAGGCTATTCAACTCCGACACCGAAGGAGATGACTTCAGTGGCAGGCTACTGTTTACTGCAAATGTTTTATTTTTTGTTACAAGCCGTGTTTCGTTAAAGCCTGTGTAAAGTTCATTTGTTTCAATGTACCGGTAGGCACCTGCGGCTTATAGACATGTGCGGCTTATTTATGTTCAAAATAAAAAATAAATACAAATTTAGTGGGTGCGGCTTATATTCAGGTGCGCTCAATAGTCCGGAAATTACGGTACTCTTCTTAATTATTAGGTTTGCATCTGATGGTTGTGTAAAATATATGATTGAATATGAAACTATTTGTGAGAAGATGTGATGTTGGCCTTCTAAACAAGATACTTGTTTAGATATAAAGTTTGAACTAGTCAGTGGCCACACCCCCATGAGCCCAGACATCACAGCATGGAACAGCCCATGTAGCTGTCGCTACATGTTGAATTGGTTGGCAACTCTACAAAAGGACTAGACCACCAGAGAATGTGGAGATCATTCCCTTGTTGAAATGGCTAAGAAATCTACAAATTAAAGAACAATTATTCAGGCTGCAGCTGTTTTTAAATACTTTAGTCTGGTAAACGCATCCGGTCTAAGAACATTTCCGAATGCTACTCTGAAGTATCCATTATAACAACCTACACCTCAGACAGACTTTGATCTCTGGTGGACAAACCGGAGACTTTCTGTTGACTGACTATCCAGCAGACGGACCGGCGACCACAGAGAGGGACAACAAAGGCATACACTCGTAAATATGTAAATTCAATTTCTTTTCGAATGAGCAGTTGTTCATGTTCAATGTATAGGCATTTCCATGAGTGTAGTGTAGTCAACTGTATGTACTTGAATCCACTCTGAGTTTCCCGCTCTTGAGCTGTCCCCACCCCCTTTCCTTTGTCCACAAACCCGTCATAACGGTTTCGTCCGCTAGAGACTTTTTTTTGTTGTTGTTGTATCATGTAGTAACCAATGTATGACTTATTTTTGTGTGTGTTTATGTAATTCTGTGATTAAGTTAGTTAGTAAATAAATACTTTGTATATCGCTGAGTCATGATTCTATGCTAGGGTTCGTGCAGATATCCAAGGGTTTGCGACGTTCAGTAATGAGACTGATGAGGTAATAATACATTAAGTGACTAATCGATAAGATATGAAAATATCTGAAGAGTTTTATATTCGGAAATTGACACTATAAACACTTTTCCGTAGTGCCCCGACTTCCTAGTTAAAGTTACATGATTAATTTAATTGCATAATTAAATTACACAAAATTGATTTGATAATATAAAGTCTTCACATTTAATGATATCAAACACTACGACAGGGTCCACCTGTGATAAATTAAATTGATTGAACATGATTTGGAAAGGCGCGCACACACCTGTCTATATAAGGTCCCACAGTTGACAGTGCATGTCAGAGCAAAATCCAAGCCATGAGATCGAAGGAATTGTCCGTAGAGGTCAGAGACAGGATTGTGTCGAGGCACAGATCTGGGGAGGGTACCAGAAAATTCTGCTCCATTGACGGTCCCCAAGAACACAGTGGCCTCCATCATTCTTAAAATGGAAGAAGTTTGAAACCACCAAGACTCTTCCTAGAGCTGGCTGCCCGGCCAATCTGAGCAATCAGGGGAGAAGGGCCTTGGTCAGGGAGGTGACCAAGGACCCGATGGTCACTCTGACAGAGCTTTGTTTTTTGTCCCAAACTGAAATGAGAACTATTAGAATTGTAGCAACCAGGAAATGGCAGAGCGATTTCTACATAGTGCATCATTAAGGAAAATGTTTTATATGTTCTTAAAATGTGTAGTTTTATGTTTATCTCACATAATATCATTTAAAAGTCTGCATTAAGGTGTCTGTAATAGAATAAATGTGGAAAAACAAATGTAGACATTAATAAATGTATTTCTATAGCTTCCAAAATATATTTTACAATGTGGAGGAGTGCCAAGATGGAGGTGGAGGTGGAGGAGGAGTGCCAAGATGGAGGAGTGCCAAGATGGAGGAGTGCCAAGATGGAGGAGTGCCAAGGTGGAGGAGGAGGAGGAGGTGGAGGAGTGCCAAGGTGGAGGAGGAGGAGGAGTGCCAAGGTGGAGGAGGAGGAGGAGTGTCAAGGTGGAGGAGTAGTGCCAAGGTGGAGGAGGTGGAGGAGTGCCAAGGTGGAGGAGTGCCAAGGTGGAGGAGGAGGAGGAGGTGGAGGAGTGCCAAGGTGGAGGAGGAGGAGGAGGTGGAGGAGTGCCAAGGTGGAGGAGGAGGAGGAGTGCCAAGGTGGAGGAGGAGGAGGAGTGCCAAGGTGGAGGAGGAGGAGGAGTGCCAAGGTGGAGGAGGAGGAGGAGGAGGAGTGCCAAGGTGGAGGAGGAGGAGTGCCAAGGTGGAGGAGTGCCAAGGTGGAGGAGGAGGAGGAGTGCCAAGGTGGAGGAGGAGGAGGAGTACCAAGGTGGAGGAGGAGGAGGAGTACCAAGATGGCTGCGAGGTGGCTTCAATAGAGCTTTTGTGATTAGAGTTATTGATGTTTTTACTTGATGAATTGGCAAAGATGACTATTAGCTAACAGGACAGTGTGCCTGACTGTATTGAGTTAGTTAACATATGTGTAGAAGTGTTTGTCCTTGTTAAATTAGAGGAGTCTGTAGCTGAGCTCTTGTATGTGTTAGCGTGCGTGCGTGTGTGTGTGTCAGCACAAACTACAGTATGTCCAATCCAATTACACAATGTCAAGTCAGAGACAGACCGATCCAAACCCAACCAGACAGTTGAACCAGTACAGAGAGGCCGGAACGACACCTAGAGGGATGCGTTATGGGTACAGGTCGTGAGGAGGGCGGTTGCCAGGGGTGACAGTTTGACTGGTGAACTGACTCTTGATATGGAGGAAAAGCATTAAATGCCACCTGTGATTTGCCAGCTGCCGTTGGTATCTGTGAGCGCACGTGTGGAGACACACACTCAGAACTCACACACTTTATATTAGTAAATAAAGTGTAATACAGTCCATTATTATGATGCAAATCAAATGTTATTTGTCACATACACATGGTTAGCATGGTTAATGCGAGTGTAGCAAAATGCTTGTGCTTCTAGTTCCGACCATGCAGTAATATCTAACAAGTAATCTACCAATTCCACAACAACTACCTAATACACACAAGTGTAAAGGAATGAATAATGCAAATGTTACATTTGTGCTGCTCTCATTGACCAAAAGTAAAGCTTGGCTTTTCTGACGTTATTACTGTAATTATCAGGACCTCCTTATTGAACAGACACACACTGCTGCTTCCAGACATGGTAAGGCTCTGAGTACATACTGAAGCTTCATCATAATACTCACAGGTTTAGTGTGTGTGTGTGTGTTTGCATGTATCCAAGCGTGCGTGCTTGAATACTTGCGTCTGTGTGTGTGTGTGTGCTGCTGCTGTCACTATGTAGCTGTCTGCTGTGCAGTATGAGTCATTCTCACTGGGTGAGATCCAGTGGGGATTTCATCATCACTACTGTAACTTAACCCTTAAATGGTCATTTAGTTTGATTTCTATGCAAACACATTGTCATCTTCACATACGCGCGCACACACACACACACACACACACACACACACACACACACACACACACACACGCGTGTCATTCTGTGGTGATAGTGTAACGTCAGTAGGGTGTTGGGTTAACATTGGGTCTGGTCTCCAGAATCCTGGCCTTTGACACACACACAGACACACATACACAGCCTAGGAATCCTGCCCTTTGACCCCACCTACATGTCTGATGAGAAAAAACAGCTGGGTCATGTGAAGTCGTATTACATCTCTGCCGCTAAGCACATTACTGTCCTGTCTGTCTGTCTGTCTGTCTGTCTGTCTGTCTGTCTGTCTGTCTGTCTGTCCCAGTATTTGACATTAAGCCATCGTAATCAACAACGTAAGAAGATTTTAAGTACTTAGCTAAATGTTCCAGATTATGGAATCAGCACTTGAAAAGGTCCAGTGTGACGGTTGAAGTGTGTGAGTGATTTGTGATGCACGGATAAGAGCTGTGTCTGATGAGCTCTCTAGGGACAGGTATGGAAGCAGTCGTCACTGCCTTAGGAGTCGGGGGGCCCTTATAATGTCAAGGGATTTTCAACAGGATCATTTCTATCCCAGTGTCACTTTGGAATGTCTAACACTCTAGACTCTGTTTAGGACTCGTGTGTGTGTGTGTGTGTGTGTGTGTGTGTGTGTGTGTGTGTGTGTGTGTGTGTGTGTGTGTGTGTGTGTTTAATCTGTGCATGCGTTCATCAGTGTTGCCTCAGTTGTTTCACACGTCTGCCCACCTCCCTCACCACCCTATTCCCCGTTATAGTGCACTACTTTGGACCAGGGCCCATAGGGGATGTACACATGTTCACTCACTCAGTGTTAAAGTTTAATCTGCTCCCTGCTGGATGACAGATGGAGAGTTCTTCTTCCACATGTTACCTCCTGATTCCTGCTGAAACATACAGAGCCCCATTAAGTATCCTCTTATTCATCTGTCTGTCTGTCTGTCTGTCTGTCTGTCTGTCTGTCTGTCTGTCTGTCTGTCTGTCTGTGTCTCTCTCTCTGTGTGTCTCTCTCTCTGTGTGTCTCTCTCTCTGCGTGTCTCTCTCTCTGTGTGTCTCTCTCTCTGCGTGTCTCTGTCTCTCTCTCTGCGTGTCTCTGTCTCTCTCTCTGCGTGTCTCTGTCTCTCTCTCTGCTTGTCTCTGTCTCTCTCTGTGTGTCTCTCTCTCTGTCTCTGTGTGTCTCTGTCTCTCTGTGTGTCTCTGTCTCTCTCTGCGTGTCTCTGTCTCTCTCTGCGTGTCTCTGTCTCTCTCTCTGCGTGTCTCTGTCTCTCTCTCTGCGTGTCTCTGTCTCTCTCTGTGTGTCTCTCTCTCTGTCTCTCTGTGTCTCTGTCTCTCTGTGTGTCTCTGTCTCTCTCTGCGTGTCTCTGTCTCTGTGTCTCTCTCTCTGTCTCTGTGTGTCTCTCTCTCTGTCTCTGTGTGTCTCTCTCTCTGTCTCTGTGTGTCTCTGTCTCTCTCTGTCTCTGTGTGTCTCTGTCTCTCTCTGTGTGTCTCTGTCTCTCTCTGTGTGTCTCTCTCTCTGTCTCTGTGTGTCTCTGTCTCTCTCTGCGTGTCTCTGTCTCTCTCTGCGTGTCTCTGTCTCTCTCTCTGCGTGTCTCTGTCTCTCTCTCTGCGTGTCTCTGTCTCTCTCTCTGTCTCTCTGTGTCTCTGTCTCTCTGTGTGTCTCTGTCTCTCTCTGCGTGTCTCTGTCTCTCTCTGTGTCTCTCTCTCTGTCTCTGTGTGTCTCTCTCTCTGTCTCTGTGTGTCTCTGTCTCTCTCTGTCTCTGTGTGTCTCTGTCTCTCTCTGTGTGTCTCTGTCTCTCTCTGTGTGTCTCTGTCTCTCTCTGCGTGTCTCTGTCTCTCTCTCTGCGTGTCTCTGTCTCTCTCTCTGCGTGTCTCTGTCTCTCTCTCTGCGTGTCTCTGTCTTTCTCTGTGTGTCTCTGTCTCTCTCTCTGCGTGTCTCTGTCTCTGTCTCTGTGTGTCTCTGTCTCTCTGTGTGTCTCTGTCTCTCTCTGTGTCTCTCTCTCTGTCTCTCTCTCTCTCTCTGTCTCTGTGTGTCTCTCTCTCTGTCTCTGTGTGTCTCTCTCTCTGTCTCTGTGTGTCTCTCTCTCTGTCTCTGTGTGTCTCTGTCTCTCTCTGTCTCTGTGTGTCTCTGTCTCTCTCTGTCTCTGTGTGTCTCTCTCTCTGTCTCTGTGTGTCTCTCTCTCTGTCTCTCTCTGCGTGTCTCTGTCTCTCTCTGTGTCTCTCTCTCTGTCTCTGTGTGTCTCTCTCTCTGTCTCTGTGTGTCTCTGTCTCTCTCTGTCTCTGTGTGTCTCTGTCTCTCTCTGTGTGTCTCTGTCTCTCTCTGTGTGTCTCTGTCTCTCTCTGCGTGTCTCTGTCTCTCTCTCTGCGTGTCTCTGTCTCTCTCTCTGCGTGTCTCTGTCTCTCTCTCTGCGTGTCTCTGTCTTTCTCTGTGTGTCTCTGTCTCTCTCTCTGCGTGTCTCTGTCTCTGTCTCTGTGTGTCTCTGTCTCTCTGTGTGTCTCTGTCTCTCTCTGTGTCTCTCTCTCTGTCTCTCTCTCTCTCTCTGTCTCTGTGTGTCTCTCTCTCTGTCTCTGTGTGTCTCTCTCTCTGTCTCTGTGTGTCTCTCTCTCTGTCTCTGTGTGTCTCTGTCTCTCTCTGTCTCTGTGTGTCTCTGTCTCTCTCTGTCTCTGTGTGTCTCTCTCTCTGTCTCTGTGTGTCTCTCTCTCTGTCTCTGTGTGTCTCTGTCTCTCTCTGTCTCTGTGTGTCTCTGTCTCTCTCTGTCTCTGTGTGTCTCTGTCTCTCTCTGTGTGTCTCTGTCTCTCTGTGTGTGTCTCTGTCTCTCTCTCTCTCTGTCTCTGTGTGTCTCTCTCTGTGTGTGTCTCTGTGTGTCTCTCTCTGTGTGTCTCTCTCTCTGTCTGTGTGTCTCTCTCTGTCTCAATTATATTCAAGGGGCTTTATTATCATGGGAAACATATGTTAACATTGCTAAAGCAAGTGAAGTAGATGATAAACAAAAAGTGAAATAAGCAATACAAATGAACAGTAAACATTACACTCACAAGAGTTACAAAAGAATAAAGACATTTCAAATGTCATATTATGTCTATATACAGCGTTGTAATGATGTGCAAATAGTTCAAGTACAAAAGGGAACATAAATAAACATAAATATGGGTTGTATTTACAATGGTGTTTGTTCTTCACTGGTTGACCTTTTCTTGTGGCAACAGGTCACAAATCTTGCTGCTGTGATGGCACACTGTGATATTTCACCCAGTAGATATGGGAGTTTATCAAGATTGGGTTTGTTTTCAAATTCTCTGTGGGTCTCTGTAATCTGAGGGAAATATGTGTCTCTAATATGGTCATACATTGGGCAGGAGGTTAGGAAGTGCAGCTGAGTTTCCACATAGCCTGTCCCCTCTCTCTCCCTCATGATCATGACAGTTCAGACATACTGTACGAGGCCTAGATACATTCAGAGTAGACTAAGAGAGATGGTATTAACATCATTGTATGTTGTTGGCAGGAATCGACTACAAGACGACTACGATACTCCTAGATGGAAGACGAGTCAAGCTGCAACTCTGGTGAGTGAAGTCACTGTACACACACATACACACCAACACACACACACACACACACCAACACATACACACGCACATACCAACACACACACATACACACGCACACACCAACACACACACATACACACACACACACACGCACACACCAACACACACACACCAACACACACACGCACACACCAAGACACACATGCACACACACGTTACCCTGCTAAACTCATTCCTTTTCCACGTCAGGGATATTGAAACGTTAAATGTGACTCTATGGCCTCCTAGTTCCTGTCTGTGTCCCAACTGGAATCCTATTTCCTATATAGTGCACTACTTTTGACCAGGTCCCCATGCGGCTGTATGTAGGGGATAGAGGGCCATTTGGTACACAGCCCCTCGTCTTATCTATTTGATAGGGTAAATCCCTTATCTATTTGATAAGACGGGGGGCTGTGTACCAAACAGTACTCTGGCTGTATCATGTTGATCAGATTAGGAGAATAGAGTATTGTCCTGGAGGTCAGAGAGAGGCAGACCTTGTTATAAGGAGAGATGACTTCTGAACAGAGGCTCAATAAGAAACATGCAAGTCTGATTACAGGAAGGGGGATTGTAGACGGACCACTCTGTGGTCCCCATCGTGTGTTCTCTGCCATCCACGCCTCTCCACTCTACTCCTGACCCCTACCCTGAGAGCAGTACTTTTATTTTTAGAGGGTTTTGCTTTTAGTCGAGTCAATATTGAATTATTAATCTGGAAATGTAGTTTGATGTCTAAGAGGATGAGATTATTTCACGCTTTAACAGAGGGGGTGTTAGAAATTCTCTCTATCCTCCTCCCTATGGCTACACGCTAATCACAGCTGGCTAGCGTGACATTGGTGAAACAGTGGTAAAATGCTAGTGCGGCTAGTGTAGCATTAGCAAAGAGCTAGTGAGGCATGGTGGAACATTGGTAAATTATAACGTAGTTAACACGTTAGCGTGCAGAATTAGCCAGTTGTGAAAATTGGGAACTTGGCATGGATGTGGAGTAACCCTGGGGATAACGGAACCCTGACCTGTTCACCGGACGTGCTTGTTGCACCCTCGACAACTACTATGATTATTATTATTTGACCATGCTGGTCATTTACGAACGTTTTAACATCTTGACCATGTTCTGTTATAATATCCACCCGGCACAGCCAGAAGAGGACTGGCCACCCCTCATAGCCTGGTTCCTCTCTAGGTTTCTTCCTAGGTTTTTGGCCTTTCTCAGGAGTTTTTCCTAGGGAGTTTTTCCCAGCCACCGTGCTTCTTTCACATGCATTGCTTGCTGTTTGGGGTTTTAGGCTGGGTTTCTGTACAGCACTTTGAGATTTCAGCTGATGTACGAAGGGCTATATAAATAAATTTGATTTGATTTGATAACCACAATAATCCTAACCCTGGGGATAACCCAAGTTAGCAGACGACCCAACAGTAGTAGGCTTGATTACCAACAATGACGAGCCTACAGGGAGGAAGTGAGGGCTCTCGGAGTGTGGTGTCAGGAAAACAACCTCTCACTCAATGTCAACAAAAGAGATGATTGTGGACTTCAGGAAACAGCAGAGGGAGCACCCCCCTATCCACATCGACAGGACAGCAGTGAAGAAAGTGGAACGTTTTTACGTTTCTCGGCGTACACATTACGGATAAACTGAAATGGTCCACCCACACAGACAGGGTGGTGAAGACAGTGTGCGCCTTCTTCAGACAGTGTCTGCGTGGGTGGACCATTTAAGCCTCCTGAGGTTGAAGACAAACTGAATCAATTTGGCTTGTCACCTAAAACCCTCACAAACTTTTACAGATGCACAATTGAGAGCATCCTGTCAGGCTGTATCACCGCCTGGTACGGCAACTGCACCGCCCACAACCACAGGTCTCTCCAGAGGGTGATGTGGTCTGCACAACTTCCAATTTTTGTATTTTTATTTAACTAGGCAAGTAAGTTAAGAACAAATTCTTATTTACAATGACGGCCTACACTGGCCAAACCTGAACGACGCTGGGCCAATTGTGCGCCGCTCTATGGGACTCCCAATCACAGTCGGTTGTGATACAGCCTGGATTCGAACCAGGTACTGTAGTGACACCTCTTGCACTGAGATGCAGTGCCTTAGACCGATGCGCCACTCGGGAGCCCCATGTCACAGGAAGGCCAAAAAGATCATCAAGGACAAGAACCACCCGAGCCACTGCCTATTCACCCTGCTACCATCCAGAAGGCGAGCTCAGTACAAGTGCATCCAAGCTGGGACCAAGAGACAGAAGCTATTTTTCAATCTTTATTTATAAAAAAAAAAATATTTCACCCTTATTTAACCAGGTAGGCTAGTTGAGAACGAGTTCTCATTTACAACTGCGACCTGGCCAAGATACAGTGGGGGAAAAAAGTATTTGATCCCCTGCTGATTTTGTACGTTTGCCCACTGACAAAGAAAGGATCAGTCTATAATTTTAATGGTAGGTTTATTTGAACAGTGAGAGACAGAATAACAAAAATATCCTGAAAAACGCATGTCAAAAATGTTATAAATTGATTTGCATTTTAATGAGGGAAATAAGTATTTGACCCCCTCTCAATCAGAAAGATTTCTGGCTCCCAGGTGTCTTTTATACAGGTAACGAGCTGAGATTAGGAGCACACTCTTAAAGGGAGTGCTCCTAATCTCAGTTTGTTACCTGTATAAAAGACACCTGTCCACAGAAGCAATCAATCAATCAGATTCCAAACTCTCCACCATGGCCAAGACCAAAGAGCTCTCTAAGGATGTCAGGGACAAGATTGTAGACCTACACAAGGCTGGAATGGGCTACAAGTCACCAAGCAGCTTGGTGAGAAGGTGACAACATTTGGTGTGACTATTCGCAAATGGAAGAAACACAAAAGAACTGTCAATATCCCTCAGCCTGGGGCTCCATGCAAGATCTCACCTTGTGGAGTTGCAATGATCATGAGAATGGTGAGGAATCAGCCCAGAACTACACGGGAGGATCTTGTCAATGATCTCAAAGCAGCTGGGACCATAGTCACCAAGAAAACAATTGGTAACACGTGAAAAACTGAAATCCTGCAGCGCCTGCAAGGTCCCCCTGCTCAAGAATACATATACATGCCCGTCTGAAGTTTGCCAATGAACATCTGAATGACTCAGAGGACAACTGGGTGAAAGTGTTGTGGTCAGATGAGACCAAAATGGAGCTCTTTGACATCAACTCAACTCGCCGTGTTTGGAGGAGGAGGAATGCTGCCTATGACCCCAAGAACACCATCTCCACCGTCAAACATGGAGGTGGAAACATTATGCTTTGGAGGTGTTTTTCTGCAAAGGGGACAGGACAACTTCACCGCATCAAAGGGACGATGGACGGGGCCATGTACCGTCAAATCTTGGGTGAGAACCTCCTTCCCTCAGCCAGGGCATTGAAAATGGGTCGTGGATGGGTATTCCAGCATGACAATGACCCAAAACACACGGCCAAGGCAACAAAGGAGTGGCTCAAGAAGAAGCACATTAAGGTCCTGGAGTGGCCTAGCCAGTCTCCAGACCTTAATCCCATACAAAATCTGTGAAGGGAGCTGAAGGTTCGAGTTGCCAAACGTCAGCCTCGAAACCTTAATCACTTGGAGAAGATCTGCAAAGAGGAGTGGGACAAAATCCCTCCTGAGATGTGTGCAAACCTGGTGGCCAACTACAAGAAACGTCTGACCTCTATGATTGCCAACAAGGGTTTTGCCACCAAGTACTAAGTCATGTTTTGCAGAGGGGTCAAATACTTATTTCCCTCATTAAAATGCAAATAATTTTATAACATTTTTGACATGTGTTTTTCTGGATTTTTTTGTTGTTATTCTGTCTCTCACTGTTCAAATAAACCTACTATTAAAAAATTATAGACTGATCATTTCTTTGTAAGTGGGCAAACGTACAAAATCAGCAGGGGATCAAATACTTTTTCCCCCCCACTGTAAAGCAAAGCAGTTCGACACATACAACAACACAGAGTTACACAACAAAGCATCCTTAACTCATGCTGCCAAACATACCCTCGTAAAACTGACCATCCTTCCGATCCTCGATTTCGGCGATGTCATTTACAAAAGAGCCTCCAACACTCTACTCAACAAATTGGATGCAGTCTTTCACAGGGCCATCCGTTTTGTCACCAAAGCCCCATATACTACCCACCACTGCGACATGTATGCTCTTGTTGGCTGGCCCTCGCTTCATACTCGTCGCCAAACCCACTGGCTCCAGGTCATCTACAAGTCTCTGCTAGGTAAAGCCCCGCCTTTTCTCAGCTCACTGGTCACCATAGCAGCACCCACCCTTAGCACGCGCTCCAGCAGGTATATCTCACTGGTCACCTTCAAAGCCAATTCTTCCTTTGGCCGCCTCTCCTTCCAGTTCTCTGCTGCCAATGACTGGAACGAACTGCAAAAATCTCTGAAGCTGGAGACTCTTACCTCCCTCACTAGCTTTAAGCACCAGCTGTCAGAGCAGCTCACAGATCACTGCACCTGTACACAGCCCATCTGTAAATAGCCCATCCAATCTACCTCATCCCCATACTCCATTTATTTATTTTGTTCCTTTGCACCCCAGTATCTCTACTTGCACATTCGTCTTCTGCACATCTACCATTCCAGTTTTTAATTATATTGTAATTACTTCGCCACTATGGCCTATTTATTGCCTTACTTCTCTTATCTTACATCATTTGCATATGCTGTATATAGACTTATTCTACTGTATTATTGACTGTATGTTTGTTTATTCCATGTGTAACTCTGTTGTTGTATGTTGTCGTACTGCTTTGCTTTATCTTGGCCAGGTCGCAGTTGTAAATGAGAACTTGTTCTCAACTAGCCTACCTGGTTAAATAAAGGTTAAAAAAAATGTATATACTGTATTTTATACCATCTATTGCATCTTGCCTGTGCCGCTCAATCATTGCTCATCCATATATTTATAAATTCTTATTCCTTTACTTATATTTGTGTGTATAAGGTAGTTGTTGTGGAATTGTTAGATTACATGTTAGATGTTGCTGCACTGTGGGAACTAGAAGCACAAGCATTTTGCTACACCCGCAATAACATCTGCATGTGACCGATTTTGATTTTAACCACAATAACCCTAACCCTTGGGATAACCACTAGCCCTAACCCTAGGGATAACCAATGACCATAACTCTAGGGATAACCACTAGCCCTAGGGATAACCAATGACCATAACCCTAGGGATAACCAATAACCCTAGGGATAACCACTAGCCCTAACCCTAGGGATAACCACTAGCCCTAGGGATAACCACTAGCCCTAACCCTAGGGATAACCACTAGCCCTAGGGATAACCACTAGCCCTAGCCCTAGGGATAACCACTAGCCCTAACCCTAGGGATAACCACTAGCCATAGCCCTAGGGATAACCACTAGCCCTAACCCTAGGGATAACCACTAGCCCTAGGGATAACCACTAGCCCTAACCCTAGGGATAACCACTAGCCCTAGGGATAACCAATAACCATAACCCTAGGGATAACCAATAACCCTAATCATAGGGATAACCAATAGCCCTAGGGATAACCACTAGCCCTAACCCTAGGGATAACAAAAAGCCCTAGGGATAACCACTAGCCCTAACCCTAGGGATAACCCCTAGCCCTAGGGATAACCAATAACCCTAATCATAGGGATAACCACTAGCCCTAACCCTAGGGATAACCAATAACCATAACCCTAGGGATAACCACTAGCCCTAGGGATAACCAATAACCATAATCATAGGGATAACCACTAGCCCTAGGGATAACCAATGACCATAACCCTAGGGATAACCACTAGCCCTAGGGATAACCAATAACCATAACCCTAGGGATAACCACTAGCCCTAGGGATAACCAATAACCATAATCATAGGGATAACCACTAGCCCTAGGGATAACCAATAACCATAACCCTAGGGATAACCACTAGCCCTAGGGATAACCAATAACCATAATCATAGGGATAACCACTAGCCCTAGGGATAACCAATAACCATAACCCTAGGGATAACCACTAGCCCTAGGGATAACCAATAACCATAATCATAGGGATAACCACTAGCCCTAGGGATAACCAATAACCATAACCCTAGGGATAACCACTAGCCCTAGGGATAACCACTAGCCCTAATCATAGGGATAACCACAATAAGCTGATTGCAAAGCTACAGCTTGTGAGAAGGAGGAAGAATCTGAGAATCTAAACAGTGGAAGGTTATTCTCCTTTTATTTGTATTTCTTTCCCCTATAAAACATCTTCTCCCTCCATAGTAGGCTGTTGTGTAGCTAACCTCATCCCCAGGCTCAATCTCAGACGAGAAAGAGCTGGCTGTTGGATGAGATCTTTATGTACCAGATGGTTTGTAGTGTCATTGTATTAAATCATATCAAGAAACAACAATTTAGTGTCTTATATGCGCGTGACGATGCACTCTCTCATCGAATTAAACACAGCTGGATTTCAAATCTAATAGTCAGAAGTCTAGGCCTAAGGCCAAAGTGTGTGTGTGTGTGTGTGCCAACCCAAACACTGCTCTGGCATCCAGGTCTGGAGAATGCAATCTGGAAACATGTTATTGCTCTCGCTCTGCTCTCTCACTACCCTCCCAGAGTGCATTATTTTAAATGCAGGCTTAAAATACCAGTGTCGTTAATCCTCTCTTTGTAAGACCAATTATGTGGAATGTATAAATTGTCTGAATTTCACAGACAAATATACTATACATTTGAGAAGTGGTTAGTGTTGCTGAACGTAGATAATCATCGGTGATGGTCTGACAAATGATTGGTTGGTTGTTGGCCAACAGCAATAGATGGGTCGTTTCAATAAAGTGTTTTTTATTTTTTTTTATTTTTTATTTTTTTTTTTATTTTTTTTAAATAGAAATTGTGCACAAATATAGATTTTAAATAGAAATTGTGCACAAATATAGATTTTGTTAAATGAAGAGTACTTTAATATACAGGGCCTATAGAAAGTCTACATCCCATTGAACTTTTTTGTTGCTTTACGAATTCAAATGGATTTAATTGTACTTTTCGGTCCTTGATCTATACAAAATACTCATGTCAAAGTTAAAAAAGGTTTTACAAATGAATAACAATTAAATAACTAAAATATAGTCGTTGCATAAATATTCACCCTCTTTCTTTAGACACTCCTAAATTAGTTCAAAAGTCAAATTTGGCTCAACAAAATCACATAAGTTACATGGACTCACTCTGTTTGAAATAATAGTAGTTGACGTGATTTTTTAATGACTAACCCTTCCTCTGTCCCCCATACATACAACATCTGTAAGGTCCCTCAGTCAACTATTGAATTTCAAATACAGATACAACTACAAAGACCAGGGAGCTTTGCGAAAGCCTCATAAAGAAAGGCAGTGATTGGTAGATGGGTAACAATAACAAATCAGATATTGAATACCTATTTAAGCATGGTCAAGTTAATGATGATGTATTAAACCACCCAGACACAAAGTCGTCCTTCTGAACTGAGCTGCAGGACAGGAAGGAAACTGCTCAGGGATTTCACCATGAGGCCTTTGGTGATTTAAAACAGCAACAGAGTTTAATGTCTGTGATGGGAGAAAACTGAGGATGGATCAACAACATGGTAGTGACTCCACAGTAATGACCTAAACGACAGAGTAAAAATAATACAAATATACAGAATAAAAATATTCTAAAATGGGCATATGTATGCAATAAGGCAGTAACAGGGCCAGAACAGTAGTCTGTTATAGGAGGGCCAGAACAGTAGTCTGTTATAGAAGGAGGGTCAGAACAGTAGTCTGTTATAGAAGGAGGGTCAGAACAGTAGCCTGTTATAGAAGGAGGGCCAGAACAGTAGTCTGTTATAGAAGGAGGGTCAGAACAGTAGCCTAATGTTATAGAAGAACAGTAGCCTAATGTTATAGAAGAACAGTAGCCTAATGTTATAGAAGAACAGTAGTCTGTTATAGGAGGAGGGCCAGAACAGTAGCCTAGTGTTATAGAAGAACAGTAGCCTAATGTTATAGAAGAACAGTAGCCTAATGTTATAGAAGAACAGTAGTCTAATGTTATAGAAGGAGGGCCACAACAGTAGCCTAGTGTTATAGGAGGAGGGCCACAACAGTAGCCTAGTGTTATAGGAGGAGGGCCACAACAGTAGCCTAGTGTTATAGGAGGAGGGCCACAACAGTAGCCTAGTGTTATAGGAGGAGGGCCACAACAGTAGCCTAGTGTTATAGGAGGAGGGCCACAACAGTAGTCTGTTTGGGAAAGATTTGGTCAAGTGGTAAAAGAGGATGATAGCAGTGCCTATGTCATGTGATGATGGTGAGGCGCTATACAAATGTCAGTCACAATAAGGGGACTTCAAAAAGGCCTATGCCACATCAAGGGAACCTTCTGCTCAGATGGGTCACATGGAAACTGAAATCAGGACACTGACTGTAGGTCTAGAACCTCTCACATAGTCTTAATATTAACTCCTACAGAATTAAGTATTTCTTGCAGTAAAATTATACCCCAAATGTACATTTTGACTCGGGAACAGGAGTGGAGAAATATGATTTCTTTCTTTCAGCATCTTGAGAGAATGTGAATGTGCAATTAGATACCGTCTGTAGAGGTGCTGTCTTTTATCAAAATCATAAAAGCTGATTTAGTATTTCAACTACATAAAATATGCATCCAATGCCGAACTAAAATCTTATCAGAAACATGTTGGGTCGTTTTCGCAGCTCATAGAACTTTACAGACGTCAACTAGATTGAAGTATTCATTCTGTAATTGATGGCCTTATTCTGGTGAGTAATGGTTTATTTAGTCTTCTAGGGCAACTTATAATGACAGAAGAGAAGCTGCATGTATCTAATTATAGACAATTTGACTAACAAATGGCCTATTAAAATGTCAGAAATTATAATCAGAAACATAGTCACATCGACCTGCTCCTCCCCTCCGGTGTTCGACGTTGTCGGTTTACTAACTACCGGCCCTGGCTGTTTACTAACTACCGGCCCTGGCTGTTTACTAACTACCGGCCCTGGCTGTTTACTAACTACCGGCCCTGGCTGTTTACTAGCTACCGGCCCTGGCTGTTTACTAGCTACCGGCCCTGGCTGTTTACTAGCTACCGGCCCTGGCTGTTTACTAACTACCGGCCCTGGCTGTTTACTAACTACCGGCCCTGGCTGTTTACTAGCTACCGGCCCTGGCTGTTTACTAGCTACCGGCCCTGGCTGTTTACTAACTACCGGCCCTGGCTGTTACTAACTACCGGCCCTGGCTGTTTACTAGCTACCGGCCCTGGCTGTTTACTAGCTACCGGCCCTGGCTGTTTACTAACTACCGGCCCTGGCTGTTTACTAACTACCGGCCCTGGCTGTTTACTAACTACCGGCCCTGGCTGTTTACTAACTACCGGCCCTGGCTGCCCATCATTACGCACACCTGCGTCTCATCATCAGTTACACCTGGACTCATCACCTTCCTGATTACTCCATATATATATATATATATATATATATATATATATATAGCCCTCTGTTGTTATTTCCCATCAGGCGTTATTGACTCTGTTTCCATGTCCCGACACTACTCCTGTTTTTGTATTGTTCATATTCTATTCAACTCCCCACCTGCTTCCTGACTCCCAGCGTCTATGTTACAGAATAACACCTCAATATTATGGAAGCAGCAGTTGATCAAGGCTTCTTTCAGATGGTCAGCGAACAGGAAACCCTACTTCGCCAACACCACGACCAGCTGGCTCAACCGGGAACGGCTATGGAAGAGGTCCTCCACGTTCTGCAGTGTCTAAACGTTACCCAAGGGGCATCACCTCCCTCGGGCCGAGGATTATCTACCACCAGTCAACCTAGCGAGCCAGTATCCCAGCCCATCCAGCAGTGTGTCCCTCCTGGACAAATATGACGGGTCTCCATCAAAATGCTGTGGCTTCCTACTCCAGTGCTCCCTCTATTGCTGTCTAGCCATAATTGCAAAGCCTTATGTTTGGGGCGAACATGAGTGACTGCTTCCTTATTTTCAAGCATGGTGGTGGCTGCATCATGGTATGGGTATGCTTGACATCGGCAAAGACTGGGGAGTTTTTCAGGATGAAAAGAAATGGGATGGAGCTAAGCACAGGCAAAATCCGAGAGGAAAATCTGCTTCAGTCTGCTTTACACCAGACACTGGAAGAGGAATTCACCTTTCATCAGGGCAATAACACAAAGCCAGATTTACACTAGAGTTGCTTACCAAGAAGACAGTGAATGTTCCTGAATGCACAAGTTACAGTTTTGACTTAAGTCTGCTTGGAAATCTATGACAAGAGTAGAAAATAGCTGTCTAGCCATGATTCCCAACACCAACAGCTTTTAATGACAGAATGTTACAATTTGTTGAAATCAAATGTCTCTTTCTTTTTTTTTTTACCAAGTTACACTTCTCAAAAGGCACAGAATTTGTCGAACGACCCAGGTGCCTTCCCCTGAATAAGGTCATGAGATTAAGGGTGGAATGCTGTGTGATTTGA